>NC_057799.1:566212247-566450449 GCF_018294505.1 Triticum aestivum
TGGAGGGGTGGTTGAAGAGGACCCCGTGGTGTGGAGGGCTGGATGAACAGTAGACGGTGGAGGGGTGCCCGTGGAGGGGTGGTTGAACAGTAGCCGGTGGAGTAGCGCGCGGTGGAGGCTGGATGAACAGGAGCCCATGGAGGGTGGAGGAGGTCGGCGGTGGAGATGAACAGTATCCCGTGGAGTCCCGTTTTGTGGTACGCCACACCCCTCCCGATGAACAGGACCCCCGTTTCGACCGTAGGAGGTCCGTTTCGTCCATTTTGCGTACGGCACACCCCTCCCGGTCAACAGGACCCCCGTTTCGACCGTAGGAGGTCCGTTTCCTCCGTTTTCCGGTATGCCAGACCCCTCCCGATCAACAGGACCCCGTTCCGAACGTAGGAGGTCCGTTTCCTCCGTTGTGCGGTATGCCAGGCCTCGTTTCCGTCGCCTAATCCGTCCAAGCCCTCCCGATGAACACGACCACGCATTCCGTTCCGACCCAGCCGGTTGGCTCCCACGCGTCCCGTTGCCTCCCGATGAACATGACGCATTCTGTTGCCTCCCCATGAACACGACGCATTCCGTTGCCTCCCCATGAACACGACGACGACGCTGTTTCTCTGTTCCGACCCAGCCATGTACACGAGCCCTGGCCGTACGTATGCGCGAGTAGGCGTTCGAGACCCCGCCCGTATGTACACATATGTGGCCATATTTTCTTTCTTGCACCCTGGCCGCTGTACGTACGTGTACATGCTACATGCGCGCCTCTACTACGACACGTACGCGCCTCTACTATGACACGTGCGCGCCTCTAGATCCACCAGTATATATGTACGTACACGTTCGCGACCAGAATGACGCTACGTACGCTTCGACCAGGTGGGTCCCGACTGTCAGGCACTTCCTTGCGTGTGAAGATGTAGTTGATGGGTCCCAGCAGTCAGGGGCGCGAATCATTTTTTTTGCCCGGACGCACTTCCTTGCGTGCGAAGATGTAGCTGGTGGGTCCCAGCAGTCAGGGGGCGAATCGTTTTTTGCCCGGACGCACTTCCTTGCTTGCGAAGATGTAGCTGGTGGGTCCTAGAAGTCAGGGGGAAACGTTTTTTTCGCGAAATACGGTGGCCCGTCCGGTGGGTCCCCGTTGTCAGGTGGAGGAATCATTATTTTGCGCGTAATAAGGAGGCACTTCCTTGCTGCGGCCGTGGACCCAGCTGTCAGCCTCTCCACGTACAGTCCACGTCCGATGGAAGTCGTTCCTTGACCACGTTGACCACGCCGCGCCGAGAGCACCACGGCGGTGGACGACGGCGAGGACTAGGAAGGGGACGACTCGGAGCCGGGGAAGACGCAGCAGTGGATGCCCACGCGAAGAGGAGTACGAGGGTTCACTGGTTCGGCTGCGGTGTGAGGCTGCTGTCGCCGCAGAATAACAGGGGGTGTGGGTGAGTAGAGGGATGGCCTGGCCAGCCGTGGGAGTAGTAGGGGGCGGTGAGGCCTCCGCGGCATCACAGCCGGCCACGTGAGGCAGGAGCACGCGGCACGACCGGCGCTGGTTTCGGCGGCTGGAGCAAGAAGACCAGAGGTTGAAGAAGCACTACGGCTGTTGGATGAACATCGTACGGTAATAGGAGCTAGAATCGTTCATATTGACCAAGTTGACAAAGCTCCGTCCCCGTCAACTTAGCAGGCCCACAAGTCAGCCTCCCACTATGCTGGGTTCCAGCTGGCAGGGGAGTATTCATTTTTTTGTGCGTAATAAGGAGGCACTTCCTTGCGTGCGAAGATAGCTGGTGGGTCCGACATGTCAGCGGGGGCACGTTATTTTCGCGAAATACAGAGGCCCTTCCGGTGGGTCCCAGATGTCAGGTGGAGGAATCATTATTTTACGCGTAATAAGGAGGCATTTCCTTGTGTGCGGCCGTGGACCCAGCTGTCAGCCTCTCCACGCACAGTCTACTTCCGATGGTGTCGTTCGTTGACCACGTTGACCACGCCGCGCCGAGCGCATCCAAGGTGGTGGACGACGGCAAGGCCCCGGACAGCAACGAGCCGGAGATGGGAAGACGCGGGAGTAGAGTCGCAGACGGAGAGGTGTACGAGGGTTAATTGGTTCTAGTGCGGTGTGGTTCGGCAGTCGGTGGAGAAGAACAGGAGGTGTGGAGGGGTGGAGGGATGGCCTGGCCAACGGTGGAGTAGCGCTTCATAGCGAAGCGTGCTAAGCAGAGCTGCTAGCAGCAGGAGGCGGGAGGTGGTCCCGGCGGCGCTGGAGGAAGCAGACGAGAGATTGAAGATGGATACCGGTCGTTGGATGTAAATCCAATGGCTAACATGTCAGAATCATTTGTTGAACTAAATTGACAACGACTTGCGTTGGCTTCGACCTATTGGCCCACATTTTAGCCTCCAAAAATGTGGCAAGTATTCAACCCATTTTTTCAGAATTTACAGTCTTTTTTTGCGCGGTAGAATTTACAGTCAATTTGATCTTTTTTTTGAATTACAGCCATTAGCTGGGCTGGGTGAACAAATAATGTAGCATCCATGCGGCCCATTTATTTTATTTCCTAAGAAATTACAGGCCATTTGCACTTTCTCGAAATACACGATTTTGCTGGGCTGATTCTAATTATAATGTTGGGTTGGGCCAGCAATGTTATCAAAAAATAAAAAGGGGCTGAGCATTTTGTTATAAATATATTTAAATAATAGGTGATATTATTACATTCGTCCTTAAATCTTACCAAGCTTTTGTACACAATCACCAGGATTTTCGTGCCAAAACAATCCAGGATTTTATTTGTTAAGAAATTATTTTTATAAGTTAATAAGACGTGGGATATTGTTTTCTTACATATGTAAGTATCTGTTAAATATATGATGACAATAAAAATAATATATAATAACATATAAAATAATTTAAATATATATAATATAGTTAGAAGGGAAACATAAGTTGGACCTGGCGTTCCTATTCTTATATAAAAAATAGAACAAACCTCTGCGTTTTCTTCAAAAAAATACATAAATTGGGCTGCCAAAAATAAAACCTCGGATGGGAGGTCCATAGGCTGGTCGATACATGACGGCCCTATGGAAATACAAACAGGCCTATGAACCTCCCATCCGAGGTCGTGGGCTGCGCATATAAAAAATAAAAGCCTAGACGGGGCAGCCCAAAACCACGTGCAATACTTGCCAAAACTTCATCCCTCGTTTTCTCTGTGTTTCGCACACTCGACATTGTGTGGGCATTTTGACTGTGCATCATATGAAGATGTGCTATGCATGAATGTTGATCAGCATGATGTTAACTGGCTGGTAGTTCCATTTTCGACCATGAATAAAACTTCCAACATGATGTTAACCCTGTTTGAAAAGGCCGTGTTAATATAAATGCTTTGCCTTTGAAAGTTGTAGTTTCTTATCTGAAACTGAACTTGCAGTTTCTTATCTGAAACTGAAACTTGCAGTTTCTTCCCTGAGAATCACATTGTCTGCACTTTTATACTCCTATGAAACTACATTTTTTAAGTGCTAATAATAGATCTCTAGAATTCATAAAATACTTCATATGCTCAATACTGCAAATCTGAAATTCAAAAGATATTCATATCTGAAAGTACTCTCAAAATACACAACACAAAACACAATTCACAACCTGCAAATACTGACAACCCTAAGCTCCTCCTGACAATTCACAACCTGCCCGACTATTGGGCTGGGGGCAGCCCCCTCCTATTCCTCGGCGGCAGACAGCCGCCCCGTGAGATGATGTGAACGGCGAGGGAGACGATAGCGGGGAAGCGTCGTCAGGCCAACTGCTTTTCTCCTCTTGCAGTTGGGTTCGGTCAACGAAGACTCCACCGGCTCGCTCTGGCAGGACACCCTCACAAACGGCACCCTGTAGATGCTCGATCCTTCAATCTCTGGTGGATGCTCCATCTGGGATCGATACTCCCACCACCGCTCCCTCACGATCGGATTCAGTGAATCTGTTTGCTCCATGGCCTAGAGGAGCAGCTCTATGTACTCCGGCGCGACTCCCTCCGGGAGTATCGCCACCTTTTCGCTCTGTTGCAGATATTTGGCCATGGATGTCGCCGTCGCCGCTAGTTGGTCCTTGTTGTCAAACCAAGACTGTATCTCCAACATCCTAGCTAGCTTCACAGGGTCGCCGTCTGCGATCCTCACGTATCGGTTGTATTCCTCCATTGATCTACTTCTCCACAGCACCTTTACTCGCCGGCGGTGGTTTTTGAATGGAAGAGGAGAGGAGCAGCGCTGGTTTTGGATTAGAACGGGAGAGGAGCGACACTGGTTTTGGACTGGAACAGGAGAGGAGGGGCGGTGGTTTTGAAATGGAAGAGGAGAGGAGCGGCGCTGCATTTATATTGGAACAGGAGAGGAGCGGCGGTGGTTTAAGAGGAGAAGAGCGGAAGAGCGGCGCTGGTCTTGGAAGTATTTTTTTGTTGTTTTGCGTATTTTGGTTCAAAGTTTGACCACGTACTGTATTTGACAAGCAAAATGTGAATGCATGTCACCAAAAATTGTATCGTTTGGTTCGTATCTGAATGTACTTTCAAATTATATTATTTTTGCAACGTATAACGTATATTTTATGTGCGAAAATCATGGTCAATTATGACCCAGAATAAAAGGGAGACTAGTTAATGTGGGGTCGCTTTCTTAATTGAAGGTAAATTGATTTTGATTTTGATCCAGTCACAGCGCGTCGGCCCTCTCGTCCAATCCTAAATCGCTGCCGCACGCTCCTCTCCCTCTTCTCCGTTGCAAAACCACCTCCTCTCCTCTCCATCATCTCCATTACAAAACCACCGTCTCGCCTCTCCCTCTTCTGATCTACTCCATTGCAAAACCACCTCCTCTCCTCTCCATCATCTCCATTCCAAAACCACCGTCTCGCCTCTCCCTCTTCTGATCTTCTCCATTGCAAAACCACCTCCTCTCCTCTCCATCATCTCCATTCCAAAACCACCGTCTTGCCTCTCCCTCTTCTCTATTGTAAGACCACCATCTCTCCTCCCATCTTCCAAAGCTAGCACCGGACCACTCAGAAGGACATCTATGGAGAGGATGCAGCAGCGAATCAGGCAGATCGCCGACGGCGACCAGGAAAAGTTAGCCAGGTTGAAGGAGATCCTTAGTTAGTTTGACAATGAGTGGGAGATTTCGAGGACGGTGCGGGCCATGTGGCAATGTATGCGAAAGAGCGAGACGGCGGCGATGAGGGCGGCGATGTACATGTACTCCTCGGCGGCAGTCACGCCGCAGTCCTCTGAGTTCATCGAGTATCTCCTATGGGCGATGGAGCAGACAGATTCGCCCGAAGCGACAGTCAGGCGGAGGTGGTGGGTGTACAGGTCGAAGGTCGAGCACCCAGAGGATAACGAATCGATCGAGTATGGTGTGTCGTTCGTGAGGTGCAGAGCCAGCCGGAGCCACATGAGTATTCGTTCTCCCATCGCAAGAGGAGGCCGGATGGCGCGACGTCGCTTCCCCACAGTTCTCCACGGTTCCCTTGACGCTCGCCTCGTTTCAACGGCGGCGGTAGGGTTTAAGATAAGCTTCGCACTAACCTAATCTTCCACCTGCTCATGCTAACAATCAGTGTGACAGCTAATGAAAATCATGCTTACAATCAGTCTCCGAGTACTACGCCAATCACCCTAAAATAGCTCTGGACCTTTGGGTCAAAGTTGTGACACAGTGTACAAATGAAGAAAAATGGATTGGTGCTTCTTTCAGAAAAGAGTACTCCCTAGAAAACTGCCAATATAAGCTACTAGTATTTGGTTAGATGATTTGCTGCCGAGAAAGATCCGTCCACAGAGAGCGCCACACATCCCACTGGTGGTGGTGGATGCCAATGCGTGCATGTAGCATGGTTGGTGTCGGTAATTTTTACTTGGCACACCTCGCACTCTGCATATATGCCGGTTCCATACGTAAATTTGTGCAGTTCCACCAAAATGTAGCTGAATAACCCTGTTTGCACAGATAATGAAAAAGCATGATTATATTATAGTGGCACTAGTTGATGAAACACACAAAATAAATAGAAGAAAATATTGCGATAGTATCATAGTATGCCATGCTGCGAGGGCGAGATGGGCCCTGCGACGCCTCATACGGTACGCCTCATACTGGACATCGTCCCAAGTCTCCCAGATACACCTTCTGCCAGTGATGAACATCAGTGTACAGCAGTAGTACAAGGAGGCGCCTTGAGACATTCAAATCTCTATTTTTGTACATATCAACTAAAATTAAGCACCCCAGTTTGCACAAACGCTTAAACATTAACAATGGGACTAGTTGATGAAACATACATTAACAAAGAGAAGCACTTTCTTTATCTACATTGGAAATGAAATGATAGAGATGACACTCGCTCTATTTTAACTGTATTATTACTTCATTTTATCAGTGACACTAGGGTCGAGCAGGTGGCAAACGAGGTGTACCGTGCGTCGCAAGGATGGAGGCCGGGGGTGCTTAGACTGGGATGCTGAAGCTGGCTCTTTCAGTCACCAACATGGATAATTCAATTCATGGGACCTTTTGGTGCAGTTCACCTAAAATGAAGCAATGTCCCGTGAGTTAGCAGCTTCTTTTTCAATTTTTTTAAGAAAAGGGCTCCAGCCCTGGTTCCATTTCCATCAGAAAACAAAACCCATAGAGCTTCTTCTTCATTAGTTGCAATAAAATTGAGCAACATCAAGGTTCGTTGTGAAGCTCCTGGAATGCTCAACTATAATTTGGATATCATTTGTGCAGTTCAACTAAGATCGAGCGTGAAATGTATATCTCTGTTTGCACAAAAAAGGTGGAAAGGAGGGTGACTAACAAGTGATGAAACATGCATCAAATGAAAAGAAGCATGTTCCTTATCTGAATGGCAATCCTACAAGGACAGTAGCAATTTCTAAAGCACCGGCATTGCTAGATATTAGTGTGGGCATTAGGATTAACTATGACAACCGTTAAATACGACATTACTTTGGGCACGGGAGAGTAGGCGGACCAGGACAGTTGCATTTCTAACGAAAAGAACCAACTTATCTTAATGGGAAATTTTAGCAGGACATGTAAAGAAGTGCCATTGATTCATATTACTGGAGGCATTACATTGAAAACAACATTGGTTTAACGTGTCCTTACTTTTAACAGTGCGACTGCTACATTTTACTAGTGGCATTACATAAGAGTGGCTCGGGGCAACAAACATTAGAACAGGATATCTGGGTTGGTCCCATTTTTGTTCGGTATAGCCACCTTATACTGTGTGAGGCTAGCAAATCTAGTGCTGGACTTACTCTGTTGACTTGTCCCCCAGTCCCCACTTTCTTTCCTTTTTCAACCAATAGATCGGGTTTATATTGAGTTTGTACTGCGTTTCCCTTTATTTCCCTATTAGACCTAGAGACCAGTTGGATAGCCAGTCTCTGCTACTTTTCGGCCCCATTATTTCCTCTATCGACCAAGTCCTAGAATCAGGTAACAAATCCTCCCCCACCCCCACCCCCTTTCTTCCTTGTTTGAACCAAGTAGTACTAGATTCGAGTGCATGAACTAGTTTTACCTCTTAAACGTAAAAAAATTAGGTGGTCTTCGAACAGCCGATCGATCCTATCTATGAGGGGGCCTGAGAAATAGTAAAAGATACAAATGCAGCGATGTCAGGAGCTCGGGAAGTAGAGCAAGGCCGGTTTCGAAGGAAGTTATACCTGATGGTCGCCGGGATGTCGCTAGGTGGGCGGCGGGAGGCCGGATCTGCCCACACTACGGCAGCGAGGAAGAAGGGGTCGGAGGCCCTCCCTCGCTAGCGGTGCTTGGGAGAGAACGGCAAGGCAGGCTGATCGGGACGCGCCCAGCAGTGGGTAAGAGCCGTCGCCGAGGACGACCGCGTGAACGTTGCACCTTCTCACCTTCCCCGGCGGAGAGGATCCGGCTGGATCTGTGACCAGCGGTGAGCAGAGAGAGAGAGAGTGTGTGTGGCCACCGCTGTCGTGTTTAGATCTGGAGAGGCCGAGACAGTGTGAAGAGAGCAACACTAGCAAGCAAGCGCGGAGGCTCCTGCCTATATAGTGGAGTAGTACTAGTTTTCTTTTGTCTACCGGAGCCGGCTTGACCTCGTCAATGACTATCGAGAAGTCTTCATGCACGTGGCCCGGAGGCGCAGTTGTCGTCATTTTGATCTGAAGCGCCGGATTATAACATATAACACGAAAAAATGCCACATGACAAGAAATCATAACCTCACTACCCAAAGGAGACAACATGAATCCCGACGGACAAACTAGACGAGGAACAAAGCTCAAATTAAAGATAAACTCGTAGAAAAGGGGTCCGTCGATAGATGTCCTAATTAACATAGCCGGCTTGACCTAGATGGCAGCCGAGTAGTCACTGTTCGTGCATGTGCCCCCAATTACTAGCCCAACTCAGTTGTCGCTGTTTAACCCTCGCAGTGATCCGAAGCACATGACACCTAATTTTGCGAGATGACAAGAAACCTTTTTTTAGATTTCTCACCACAACTACAACCATGTACAACACAGCCTGCACGATATGTAGACGATAGCCAATCCAGGCGTGTCTGCTGGAGTCTGGTCACATGCATGGACGAACTGATCTTCCGTGTCTTGCAGGGATCGTCCAGGCACCAACGTACTACAACACTTCTCTTGTACTATCGCTCGTCTCCCTCTTCTATTAAGTCACCCAACTTGCGGGGCCGGGGAGTGTGCCTATGGTCGGTTCTCAATTGCCGTCCCACATGTGTGTGCAAACGCAATATGACGCGCGTTCCATTCGGAGAGCAGCGTGCCAGACCGACCGACCGTCTGGGGTGCGACGCGAACGCGACGGGCGTGCTGTATACTCCGTACATGTGTACTGCCGTTTTCTAGAGGCTTTGTTCCATGGCGCGGGCGCAATCCATGGATACAAAATTAGTATACTGTATACTATTTAAAAGTCGAGGGCGGGGCTTTTCCTGCGCGGTAGGCGGCAGGGCAGTTCCGCCTAGTCGGTTCGACAGAGACGCGAGAAGACGAGGGAGTAGGCTGCTGCAAACGTAGGGCTGTGTGATTTGACAGCGAGTTACTGCTGGATAGGTGGGGCCCGTAATTTGACTTGCCAATATCATTTTAACTACGGCGCTACGACCGGCGTGAGTCTCCCGATTCCTGACCACCTCCATACAGGTGCCTCTCCCAATGCTCCACCATGTAGTAGAGGCTGGCTCTTGCATGAGAGCCCACTTCTCCACTTTTTCCTTGCCTCTCTTTCCTCCACATATGCAAAAATGCCATGTAAAGCGCACTATTGTACTTACTTTTACTTGCTCCTACAGGTGCTTAAGCTTGCCACATAGGCATAAAGTCTGATGTGGCAAGTTAATCAAGAAGAGAGAGACTAGTTTGGTGACCCAAGGAAGAAACGGTGCTAAGCGCGTGTACCTAGGTGAAAAGACAATTTTGAGTCTATAGCTAATTAAATGAAGCAAACTTAGCACCACCATTTCATTGGAAGAGGTCACTCCTTGGCAAATGCAATAAATACTAGTACTCCCTGTGTTCCATAATATAAGAACGTTTTTGGCACTACACTAGTGTCAAAAACATTCTTATATTATGGGACGGAGGGAGTACGAAGAAAGAGATAGAGAGGAGTAAAAAAATACACTTATAGCCAACCTTATAGCCAACCTTGTTGTAGTATGAGTGACTAAGTGATGACTATGTATGACATGCCAACATCAAATAGCCTAACGCACCGTGTTAAATCTGCAAGGGCGCGAGCGACGCGACGGTCGTGGTAGGCGCGACCATGATACGGGCTGCTGGCAGCCCTTGGATCTGAGATCAAACGGTCGCATGCTAAGTTGCTGAAAATTTTCAGAATAACCCTCCAGGATAGGATATTCAGCCATAGGTCTAGAATCACGCCATGCAACCGTTCGATCTCAGATCCAAGGGCTCTCGAAAGCCCATATCATGGGAGAATGGAAAGCCACTACCCTGCCGTTCACACGCTGGCAGTGTCGTTGCTCATGGTGGTTCTAATGCAGTGTGTACGGAATAGTTGCAAAGTTTAATTTCAGGTGTGCTTAATTTAATTTGAGGGGTGTGTTGTGCTGAGCCCCCAGCAGAACTATGTTATGTTTCTTCTCGTTACTTTAACTCTTCAGTACGTACATACTAGTATTTCTTACATTTCATCTTTTAGTTGGTATAGTACTACCACTCGTTTCTTCACATTATATACGTACAATATATATGGCCAACATCATATAGCCAGCAGTTCAGTTGTCAAAGAATTTGAGGGTGCTTAGTTTTGTCAAAGAATTCCAGCATGCTTAGAGGGTGCTTGGATCCAAGGGACTTATTTTAGTCTGACTAAAAATAGTCTCTTTAAGAGGCTAAAGTTCCAAGCACCCCTGACTAAAGAGGGGCTAAAACTAGTCTTCAGACTAAAAAAATTTAGTCAGGAGTACCCCTACTAAAATGTGGATTAGTCCCCTCTCTACTCATTTAACTCCTCTCCTTTAACACAGGCGAGTTCTGGATTGGAGGGTTTGGAGGATAATAAATGCTCATTAACTTGATTTTAGCCTTTTTAGTATTTGGATCCAAGCATGGGTGAGGCTAGCATGTTTTAGTCCCACTACTTTTAGTCATGGGACTAAAACGTATCCCAGCACCCTCTTAGTTTTATTTGAGGGGTGGGTTGTGCTGGACACCATTATGGTGACTAGCCTTTTTAATAGTACTATATGCATAATTTGGCGACGAGCGCTCTCTATATGTACCACCTTTTTTTAATTTCAAGTTTTGCTCCATGGCGCAATCCATCGATACTACTGTTGTACAAAAGTATACATTTTTTAAAAGGCTAGAGGGCGGGGCAGTCTAGCTTGATCGGTTTCACGAGATGCGAGGACCTTTGTGATTTGACGGCTCATTACTGCTGGAAGGCGGGGCCTTGTGATTTGACTGCTCGTATAAATGCGTCGATGACCTGATCGAGGAGGAGCAAAGAACCGTGCGGTATACTCAAGTTTTCCACTGGAGTAGTACTGCGACAAAGGAGCACGAAACACGACAGCCCAGTGCCATATGGAGATAAAAAATGATCTAATTTGCTAGTCATCTCATTGTTAGCATTGTTCTATTCATTCCTTCAAAAAAACATTGTTCTATTCATGCCTCGCAGAGAACGTGACACGTGCGGCGAAACACCCGAAGCAAAAGATGAAACACAGGAGCAAAAGAAGAAGGAAAATTATCACCCCAAATGATCTAATTCGCCGCGGAGTCATAACTGCTTCTTCATCGCCTCCACGACCTCCATCTCCTTGCGCGTATCCTCCGCCATCTTCTTCATTCTGTCCATGACGCGGGATTTCTCGAGCGAGCCTTCATCATGTGTTCCACGGCCGCATTACGTACCTTGACAGCAGCCGGGTGCTCGATGCGGAGCTTCGCCAACTCCTCCTTCTGTTCCATGACGAGGGCCTGCAGCATCTTCATCGAGGAACTACTATTCTCATGCAGCTTCTTCCAGCCAGCGTTCTTCTCCTTCAACAGGTCGATCTCGTGGCAGAGCGTCGCCTTGTCCTCCTGAAGTCGCAGGATTTCGCCGGTCGCCTTCTTCTCCGAGGCAATGCTCTTCTTCAGCAGCATCACCAAGCCAGCGGTCAACTCCCCCTGCTGATTGAGCTCAGCGGGCATGTCGTCGAGGCTCTCCTTCGGCAACTCCATCAAGCCTTGGATGAACTCCTTCTGCTTATTGAGCTGATCGGGCATGCCGTCGAGGGATAACACCTCCAGCTCCGCCGGCTCGGCATGTTCGCCTCCGCGGCTAGGGCGCTCCTGGGAGCCATCGCCTGCCCGTGAGCGATCTTTCGAGGTCTCTGTGTGGCGGCGAGCCCTCTCTTTTTTTTCCGCAGCCTTGGTTGCCGCTCCCTTGTTACGAGTAGTTCTCGACCTAGAGCTCTGCTCACCGGCCATGGCAACGACGGACGAAGAAGAAGCACTTATGAGGAGGAACGGTAGAGTAATTTTTGGTTAGGTAGTTCCCCTTTTTTATAACCTAAGTACTAGCACTAGTACTAATACCTGCATAGTGGGAACACGTTCAGGTTTGGTACGTACTAGTAGGTGTGAGCAGGCTTTCGAATGTGATGGGAACAAGGTAAAGATTAATTGATGGTTTTGGTTTCGAGGCCCGAAACGGTTCCCGATGAGTTTAGCGGAACATAAATTTCAAGTACTACACTGCTCAAATGCGTAAATATTATGTTACTGTCAAAAATTGGCACAAAATACGAAGGATACCAATGGAAGTACTACTAGCAACCCATGATTTAACTACTCGCATGCGCGCAATGGAGTAATAATGTCTTTCTTCCGCCCTCACGTCCACTCAATTTGCATGCGCTGTATTAATTGACCATCAATGAAGTGAACGACTTTACACACGTCAAATTATCACATGGGGTGGATCTTGGTACAAAATTGCATCCGCCCATGTACCCGCGTGTGCGTGCCTGGCGTGCGTGCACATGTTCGCTTCGTGCATGTACCGCCAGTATGGCTCAGGGAGGACGAGTACATTCTTCTGGAACCAGCAGCACGTCACTGTGATCAATCCACGCAAGGAGGTCGCGACAACGCCTCCACATGTGCCACGTGGCTTCATAAACTGTAAGAGAGACACTGTGTAGCGTACCATTGGTATTCTAATTTACGTGTTTTGCACATACTCGAAGTACTAGTAAGGTACACGTGCATTGCACGCATCAGATTTTGCAACCAAATTATGAATAAATACCACACTATAGCATGTAAGCTCTGAGTCATATATGCCTGATGTAGCCCTTCGTTTAATTCTTATAGTTCATCTCATTCAAAATCAATTAGTTTTCATAAAAAACCTAAGAACGCGGGAATAGGAAAAACATGGGATTATAGTGGAATGTCGTCTTGAATCCTACAGGATTGTACGAGTGTTTGATTGTGCATAGAAAAAACGCAGAATTCTTTTAAAGAGGTTTGAGTGGATGGGATGTTTCCTATAAATCTAGTGCAAATGAATCATATGGAAAAATTCCTATGGTTTACAATCCTACGAATCAAACAACCAAGATAGGAAAAATTCCTAATGATTAGAATCCTCCAAAATTCCTTTGAGAATCCTTTGAATCAAAGAAGCCCTTAATCTATTTTATGATTCATGGATTTGTGCGTTGTAAAGCATAAAGTAAAACAAATAATGGCAATTCAACTAGAAAAAAAGTTTGGGCAGTTATGATACGGAAGATTCTAGAACAAAAGAGAACCACTGTTGTTTTGAGGTTTGTGCATTATGCTTAAGTTCAACCATGGAGTCTGCTAGATTGTACATGTGGCAAAATCCGGTGGGGGGCTAGAAGATGGTGCGAGGGGCCGAGTGGAGGGAGACTATGAAGGAATGCACAAGTGCGAGATCAATATTTAGAGAGAGGGGGCGAACACGTGCGCTGTTGCACGCAGTGGCGGAGCCATGAAAAATAAATGAGCTAGGGGGCCAAGCATTGCTAATCCTTTACGAGGAGGGTCAATTCATGAACTTAAACCATTTTTAGCAGCAATTGTCTAATGATCACATTCATATTAGCCTCGATATATAGTGATGTTAGGGGGGGGGCAGGGCCCTTACTGCCCCCTGTCTTCGCCATTGTGCACGCGTCTGAGAGATGAAGCGGAAGGCATGGATGATGAGAGGGGGACGTTGGATATATAATTAATGTGGGTGTATTAGCTATATATGTTAATCCTATATAGAGAGGTATAGATTGATCGATGTGGACGTGGGAAAGAGGGTGAGACCTCACTGGATATATCGATTGATCGGTTTGTGTGGAAAACTATGAAAGACCTAGCTATATACACACATACATAGAGGAACATCGATCGTTGCGCATGCACGCGTGAGAGATAAAGAATGCCCGATATGATGGAGAGGGGGATGTGTGTGGGTGTGTGCCTTCATGGGAGACCGACCTGAAGAAAAAGATTGCATGCGTGCGATGGATAATGCCGACTGGTAGTGTGTGTGCATGCATGCACGAGAGAAAGTTAGTGGTACAATTATAAAGAGAAGACTACTGTGTGGGTGTAAAAGAATAGGTGAGGTCATAATCAATGTAAAGTTGAATTCAAATATTTGAATAAGAGATCCTGATGTTTGAAACCCATGCATGCATGAATATAACGGAGATCTGCGCGGTGTGGTTTGGAAACGAGCATGTTGTAATGTATACACATTGAACAAGGTCAGACTGATTTGAATTTGAGATACCGATGGCAGACATCATTTGGCCACGTCGCATCCGTGCATGGACACACTATTCTAATTGGAGATGATGGGCGGCTTTCGCATCACATATCTATATCTATACCCCTATATATATATATTATATTTTATATTTTTTATATTGTGTGCGGGTAACTTTAACTTTGAAAGATGGTCGTTGGATGAGGCGAATCCGATGGTCCAAAGATGGCAAATTTGAGCACTACTGGCCGTTGGATATCATCTAGATTCCACCAGATTTCGCCACATGTATAATCTAGAAGACTCCATGGTTGAACTTAAGCATAATGCACAAACATCAAAACACAAGCACTTCTTATTTGTTCTAGAATCTTCCGTATCAGAATTGCCCAAATGTTTTTCTACATGATTTGCCATTATTTGTTTTTACTTTATGTCTTACAACGCACAATTCCATGAATCTTAAAATAGATTAGCTTTCTTATAAAAACTAGATGATTTTGAATGAAATGAACTATAAGAATTAAACGAACATCTACATCATGCATATATGACTCAAAGCTTGCATGCTATAATGTGGTATTTATTCATAATTTGGTTGCCAAATCTCATGCGTGCAATGCACGTGTACCTTACTCTAGTCTAAATGGTGTTTGTGTGTGTGTTGTGCGTGTTGAGGTGCAAATTGTCTTTTTTTGGGTACACGTTAAGCTTGTTCTTCCGAAATTTCAAGCCGCGCCTTGTTATGCCGAAAATTCAAGCTAGCGTCTCTGTCTATCGTGCTGCGAAACTCCCGCCTCTTCAACCCGCGCCTTGTTAGCCCGAAATATTTAAGATATATCTTTGTCTCGTTGTGCTCCGACAACTCCCTCCATCTCAACCCGCGCCTTGCTATTCCGAAATTACAACGCGCGCGAAAACTCCCACCTCCTGTGAAATCCCGACACGCGAAATGCCCGTGGTACCCCTGAACCGAAAGAACCGCCTCAAATCGGTGGGGGTACTTTCGTAACTTACCCCACATTTCGGACAAGCGCGTCTCTAAGCCATGGTTCCCCACTGCCATCCCATCCGCCCACCCATTCGTACACCGAGGCCGCGAAAACCCGCGACGAAACCCCACACCCTGCTCCGTCCGCCACCCAGCCGGAGCCTCTTCCCCGACGACGTCGTCCACAGCAACACCTCGACGTCCCTCATCCACCGTACCGGATGAGGATCCGTCGTCGATCTCATCGTCCCGCCGGTTCAGCCACCCCGTCCTCCACCTCCAAGGAGCTGCCCCGACGTTCCCCTCGTCTTTCGCGCCACCTCCATTCCCACACCGCCGTCTTCACCTGCACCACCGGAAGAGCATCATCATCACCGTTTCCTCGGATGAAGCTGCGGCCTAATCGGCGCCACCAAAGAGGTTGTACACTAATCGCCGCATTTTCTTCTTGATTCGATCTCACGGTGCTGCCGGCGCTCGGTCCCGAGCCGACACGGCGCGGCTCCATCCACGGCGGCGTCGCCGGCCACTTCCTCCACGGCGTCGCTCCCTCGGCGGCGACGTCCACATCAGTAGGAGCTGCTGCTGCTTTAGCTCTCGCTCGCGCTGCTGCTCTGCTCTTGCTCTCGGTCCCCTGCCTGGTCTGCTCTTGCTATTGCTCTTGCTCTGCTGCTGCTCTCGCTCTTGCTCTTGCTTGCGATGCTGCTCCGATTTAGCTACACTTCAGTCGACTGAATCGACTTTTGGGTCAGTCGATTTTCAGGGGGTGGGGGGGGGGCTCGCCGGGTGAAGGAAGAACCAGCCGCAGCAGGGAGGGGGGCTCGCCGGAGAGGTACCCCACTATCTATCTTAGGGTTCAGGATGGGGGCGGTGGTCGCCGGCGGTGGCGGGGGTTGGCGGGCGGTGGCGTGGGGATCGCCGGAGAAAAAGCTCGGCACGGGGGGCCTAGAGGGATGGCCGGGGCGGCGGCGGACCGGCGGTGGGGAGTGTTTTCGGGGCGGGCGGGGCGGCGCACCGCCGGCCGCGGGCGGCGGGGGCTGCTGTTTGGCCGGTGGTGGCTGGCGGCTCAGGGGGGTGGAGGTTGAAGATGAACCGCAGGCCCTTGATTTCGTATCCAACGGCTGCAAAATCGACTGACCAGAGATGAAAAAGTCAGTCGACCGACGTGTAGCCTCACCTTGCTAGTGCGTTCAGTTTCGACAGCAAAATTCAGTTTCGACAGCAAAATTCAGTTTCGACAGTTAAGTTCAGTTTCGACAGTTAAGTTCAGTTTCGACAGTTAAATTCAGTTTCGACAGTTAAGTTCAGAGATGAGCGGCTGATGTATTTTACATCTAGCACTTTGTGGTTATGTATTTTACGTCATGTATTGGAGATGCTATTAGAATTCCACTCAGGTTAACGTTGTTCGTTGTCTCTCTTGTCCTGCTTCAGCCTCGGCGTCGTACAACTCACCGGAGCTGCTCCAACGACGAAACCCTCCATCACAGCGGAGCAGTACCTCGGGCTCCATCTCCAGACGCCTAAGATCTTCTTCCCCTCCTCCGACAGCCAAGTCAGCCGGAGCATCCTCACCGGCCAACCCAATCACGCTGAGATCGACATGGCTTCGCCAAAGAGGTTGTACACTTGTTGCATCTCTTTTTTACTCTACATGTTATATATATTGTCCACTGAGCACTCGTAGTAACGGGAAATACGATTATTTTATCCTACTATATGACAAGCAGTGAGGTACCAGGCAACTTAGCTATCCGTGATGGACTCTCTTGAACGCCATCATTATTTATCTCTGCGCGTTTGAGCTGTGCATTTGTCGATGGGCCTGGGAGTTGAGCTAGTATGGCAGTGGCCTGGGTCCAAAGTAATAGAAGTAGCACAAAAACATTTTTTTAGTGTAGGATTTTCCTTGCTCAAGCCTGCCTACTAGAATCGCCAGTGCTTGAAAGGAAAAGTGAATGAAAAACATAGGAATTGGAAAGTTTCCTATGGTACTACTTTTCATGAATTTGGTGCAAAGGAATGGAGCAAAGGAAAACTGTAGGATTTGTTCCTTTAGTGTCTCCTTGAAAGAAAAACCGTAGGAATTCTAATTTCCACTTCTCCTCCTTTTCATATTCCTATTCATCAAGCACAAGACTAAGAGATAGTAGCATAATAGCATTATAACCGTACATTTTCTTGTGGTTTGACTTAATCTCACCATGCTTTTTTGCATCCTGTGATCTTCCAATTGTTGTGAATCAAACACCCAGATTGGCAGAAATCCTGTGTTTTTAAATTCTCTGTTTTGCACGTGCATTCCTATCCTATTCCTGTCTATTTCCTATCCCTGCATTGTTAGAATCCTCAAATTCAAACAAGCCCTTACTCAATTACTTCTGTTACAGATATGTGTCAAAGAAAACCTTGTGTGGTTTGTCCTGCTCCTGCGGCGCTGTGTTCCACCCCAGCTCAGCTGCTCCAACGACGGAAGGGTTCACCACAGCAGGGATCCGCTCTCCAGACTGTCTTTCGCCGCCTCAGATCTTCTTCCCCGCCGCCGGCAGCCACGACAACTGCATTACCATCATCAACTGAGCAGATGACCTTGAGGACTACACGGGTCCGCAAGAGAGGTCGCACTCTTCCGTGTCTGCTTACGTTATGCGTCGCTTAATATGATGACATGCTACATTATCGTCGTGTTCACCTATTAGACTCCGAGTCAGGTCCAAACTAATGCTGAAACTTGAGTTTTTAAATGGTTGTGGGGTACATATTGGGGCAGCAATCAGTACTATCTGTCTACTATCTGGTTAATCTCCGGTGTCTACTATGAGTTTCATGTTGGGTGCAAACAAACATTAAAGGAGCCATTATCTGTATTTTTTAACTAAAGCTATTATCTGCCTGCTATCATTGGTTTTGGGTCTATCCACAGTTTGCTACCATCACTCTGGATTTGTGCATGCACTCCTTACATAATCTCACTATGTTTTATTCCTATGCATGCCAGTTATTGTACACAATGGAACTGATCATGTAGAGCAAAAGAGACGAGCCTTGCGTGGCAATAAAATTTCATGCAGACGTCGTTCCATGGTGGGCGCAAAGGCAGCCCCCCTCCACCCATTTCGGATCGTAATCAAGAGGAAGATAACTGTTCTGAGGGGGATTCAGAAGGAGAAGACCACTCCTATTTACCCCATGAGGTCTTCGCTCTAACTTGGCATGCTGATGTTGGTAATATCATGCATATGGTGCCTTGCATTGCTTACTGTATACATTAAAGATGTCATCTGCTTAGTTTAGACATGCTTTGTGTCAATGCCATCTGTTTAGTTTCTTTATCGTATATGTGAATCATGCAATGCCATCTTGTCTAGCCAGGCATCATATATGTGAATTTTGCAATGCCACCCTGGTTAGCCAGTCATCTTATATGTGAATTATATCATGCCATCATTTTTTTATTACGTGTTAAATTTGTCAACAATTTTAGTACATTCAATTACTCTTCCTGTGCATCAGCCATTCGGCACGGTCATGGAAAAATCTGGAGTGGAAACAAGGTCTTCAGAGCAGACAATGCTATCTGACGAAGCGCATGTCTTGCTGGTTACCGATAGCTCCTCAGAGGAGGATTCAGAGACAGATGACCAGTCATATTCCCCCCCCCCGAGGTGCATGCCCTAACTTGGCAGGGTTATGTTGCTCATATCGTGCGTATGGTATCTTGCATTGCTATGTCATTTGCTTAGTTTAGACATGCTTTGTGTGAATGCCACCTGTTTAGTGTCTAATTACCATATATGTGAATTATGCAATGCCATCTTGTTGCAAGACATTATATATGTGAATTATGCAATGTTATCTTGTTGCAAGGCATTATGTATGTGAATTATGCAATGCCATGCTGTTTAGGCAAGCGTCATATATGTGAATTATATCATGCCGTCCTTTTTTTGTATTTCTCATTGCTTTTGTCGACAATGTTTGTATATTCAACTGCTCTTCCTGTGCATCAGCCATTTGAATTGGTGATGGAGAAATCTGGAGTGAAAACAAGGTCTTCAGAGCAGACAATGCTACCTGCTGAAGCAGATATCTTGCTGGTTACAGATAGCTCTTCAGAGGAGGATTCAGAGGCAGATGACCAGTCCTATTATCCCCCTGAGGTGTATGCTCAAACTTGGCAGGGTTATATTACTCATATAATGCATATGTTGTATTGCAATGCTTAGTTTTTACATCATATACACAATATTGAATGCCATCTCCTTAGTTGACACATCATATATGCGATTGCCCTCTGCTCACTTCCTTAGTATATAAATCATATATTTGAATTATGTCATGCCATGATGTTTACATAGACAGCATGTATCTGAATTATGGCATGCCAACCCATTTTCTAAAGACATAATATAGTTATATCATCTCATCCTGTTTACATAGTCATCATATTTTAAATTATGTCATTCTATCCGTGAATTATATCATGCCATCATGTTTCCATCGACGGCATGTTTGTGATTTATGGCATGCCAACCACTTTAATAGACACATCGTATAGTTATATCATGTCATCCTGTTTACATAGTCATCATATTTTGAAGTATGTCATTCTATCCTGTTTAGTTAGCCATCATACATGTGAAATTGTGTC
The DNA here is from genome assembly GCF_018294505.1 of Triticum aestivum. Lineage (NCBI taxonomy): Eukaryota > Viridiplantae > Streptophyta > Magnoliopsida > Poales > Poaceae > Triticum > Triticum aestivum. The sequence goes on from NC_057799.1 coordinate 566,232,224, forward strand.
ATGCTATCCTGTTTAATTAGCCATCATATATGTGAAATTATGTCCTGCTATTCTGTTTGCTTAGACAACATAAATGTGAATTATTTCATGCCCTGTTTTCTTCCCTACTATCCATTGCACCTGTCTATCTTACAATGTCTGTACATTCAATTACTTTTCTTGTTTATCAGCCATTTCAATTGGAGGGAGTGATGGCAGTATCTGTGGGAGTAAAAACACGGTCTTCAGAAAAGATCGTGCTACCTGTCGATGCAGATAGAACCACGGTTGTACTTGCCCAAGAACCAGCCCCACCACACATAACCCACACTCATGCAGATTGTACCCCTACCCAGTTGGACAGAGAACCAGCTACACCCCTTCTAACCCCAACCCCAGCAGATAGACACCCAGTTCCCGTTGACACAGCACCGTCTCCACCACAGAGCACCCAAACACGAGCAGTTAGTAAGGCAACTGCAGTGCCCAAATCACGAGGACCACCACTCCGAACCCGAAGTCAACGCTTAAAGCAGAAGAAGAATTGTTCTCAGGTCAGGTTCCGTAGCTATGGTTCATACTACTTTGCTCTTGCATCACTGTATTTACTGATACCAACTAATTTCAAATTTGAAGGATGCAATTGAAACTCCAATGGCGCAACAGGTATGTTTTAAACCTGTTTCTTCAACGTGTTTGGCTGTTTGCTGTTGTAACTTGCTCTATGTTGATTTCAGTTTCAATTGAATAAACAGTTATGTTCTCATGCCATGCACATTACAAGTGTTGTTATTGTTGTGTAGTTTCCCACACTTATATTCTGTCTATGCTGCTTTGTCTTAAATAGATATGATTCGAACTGTATCTATCTTGATTTGGCAACATAAACTAGAATGATATAGACCATACAGTGACCATACTACATAGATATATGTTTGTTTCATGCTGTTATCCTGTCCACCTTACTACTGAACTGGTTTACCAAAATGAGTTTCATATACTACATTGTAAACCTGAGATGTGTTTGTTTGTTTCTCTTTTAGAACGCGGATAAAATATTGGAGAAGAGTACCCTGTTATGCAATGGTAAAGGAAGTAATGCAGATAAGGTTCAAGATAGTGAGACATCCCTGTTGGTCTCCAAGAAAGCTGATAAAAACTATATTGAAGACACTGAGACAACCCCAAAGTCCTGTCTTGATGTAGTGTTCGAGTTACTGGCTACCACTGCTGGCACCAGCTCTTCGAACTCGTTGCCTGAATCAGTTCGGCTTCTTGAGTCTCAACTTCAAGTTGAAAGACATCGATCAGATGTTATGCGACAGGAAGCCGAAGGACTGAGGAAGTCCCTGCAGAATTCAGATGCATACTTTCTGGTGCAACAGCAAGCGCTGGAGGACTTAAGCGCCAAACAAGAGAAAGTTAATAAGCTTGCTAAGCATCTTGCCAGCATTATGGGTACCCAGGATATTGTTTCTTGAGCTCTTCTGAAGTGGTTTCAGTTCTGGACTTGTTTTGCTGCGGCGTTTATATGCTGCTGTGTTCCCAATATTTGCACTGGTGGCGAACTTTGATGCCCAGTGGATGTAATATGTGTAATAGCCGTGATAGCCTAGTGTAAGTTGCTTGCTTATTTATTTCCTTGTTGTCTTGTTTATTTGTTTGCTTGTAGTCAGTGCAGTTCTTTTTCTGCGGTTTGCTAGTGGCTGCAATAACCTATTTTTAAAACTAGGCCACAATAACCATGGGCTAATATTTACTGTAGTGACACTGGGCCTCCTACGGGCCGTAGAAACAGTGGGCCTTCTACGGGCCGTATAAACGGTGGGCCTTCTACGGGCCGTAGAAACAGTGGGCCTTCTTCGGGCCGTAGAAACAATGGGCCTTATACGGGCCGTATGATCGATTGGCCAAACATGGGCCAAACAGACCGCATTCTGGCTGTAAACGGGCTAGAGTTGGAATCATCCGTTCATGGGCCGACCATAACGGGCCATTGTTAATAGGCCGTATTTGATGATGCTATGAAAACGACCCAACGTATTAACGGACCACAAACGGGCCAACTGTAACCACGGGCTGAATTTGGCCCACAAGCAGAAAATGACCATAACGGGCCGTAAGTAAACGAATGCTGGAAAATAGCCCAAGAATAAATGGGCTCTGAGAAGGCCGAAAGATAACATGGGCTGGAAACGGTCCAATGGAATAACGGGCCGTTAATGGGTATAAAGTGATACACTGTTCTTTACGGGCTAGTTTCACCACGGGCCGTTAATGGGTGTAAAGTGATACACTGTTCATTACGGGCCAGTTTCACCACGGGCCGTTAATAGGCCAAGAGTTACATAGGGCCTCATATGGGCCGAAAGACGTCATGGGCCATACATGGGCCAGTGAAGACGGGCTGGAATCATATTGGATGGCCCAGATGAAGCTACTGGGCCTAATTCGAATAGGGCATAACGGACCTTGGGTTAGCGGGCTGTAAATGGGCTATATGCGAACAGGCCATTAAGAGGCTTTCCATGGGCCGGCCGCCACCTTTTGACCAAGTCAAACAGGCCGGCCTTTTCACAGGAATGGGCCTCTGTTGGGTCGTGCCACGTGTCGACGTATCATAGGCGCCTTCTATCCAATGAGTGGATGACATCTGTCCCAGCGATGAGCCGACACGTGTTTCCTCCAGCCAATGATGATTTTACACGTGGAAAATCCCCATTGGTCGGGGCTGTTAACGGGTTATCGGATCCAAAACCCAACCCGATAGCTTAACGGCGTTCCGTTACGGTGGATGCCACGTGTCGGTCACCCTTGACGAAAGCACTTCTGTGACGCGCGATTTATCGTCATGGAAGTGGACACTTCCGTGATGATAATTTTGGTAATGTCATGGAACACTTCTACGACAGCACAGGTATGACTATCTTGATTCTGTCATAAATTTGTCATGGATGTACATGCATGACAGAAAACGTGACCTACTGTGACAAACACGTATCATCACGGAAGTGTCTTTTTTTATTAGTGATAATATTTGAGATGATGTATTCGAGATTATATATATTATTCGATAATATTCGAGACGATGTATTCGAGATTATATTCGATGATGCATATTATCTACTATGATTCAGTTTTATCATTCGATGATGCATATATATTATCTAGTATTATTCGAGATGCATATCAATTATCTACTATTATTTGAGATTCGTACTAAATCGTTTTATATTTCTTCTAGATTAGTTAAATAAAAGCTATGGCGGACAATACCAGCAGAGAAGCAGAAGAGGCACTGTTCGAGATCATACGCTACCCTCGCCGGCCAGATGATCAGAATGAAGAAGATGACGGCTCCCAATATCTGAATAATACCGGGGAGGGTGATATGATATTCGATCAAGACGACCGAATTGATGAAGTCCAGAACTATGATTATGATGATGAAGAAAATGTTGATCTTGAAATAACAAAGACCGGCGAGGTATATTTGTATAAGCAGGCATCTGGTGATCATCACATGTTTTAAATGATTTGTATATATATTAATTAATGAATCGATCTTTCTTCTTTCCGCCCTCCGGATCGAGCAAATCTTCTACAGGCAGCAGGACAGTTCGAGGCCCGGCCAAAAAGTTGAAGGAGGGCGTAAAGTACAACATCAATGCCATCAAAACTAATGGCGAACCAATCGCGCCTAAGAAGAATGCGGGCAAGTTCATTCATCAGTGTGGAGTTCTTGTGAAGGACCAAATCCCGATCTCCATGCGAGAATGGAAAAAGCCAGCAAAGCAACGTCCAGATCTTACTTTTGTCGACGAAAGAGCAAAAGACCGGCTTTGGGAATCTCACATGGAACATTTCACCCTACCAGATCATTTCACAGATGCAGATGTGCAGGAAGTCAAGGGTGCTGCTCTTAGGAAGATGGCGGTTGCATTCAACAACCACAAGAAGAGTATATGGGCCAAGTACGCCGAAGGAGGAAAGAAGACTCCAGAATTCATGGGAACACTGGAGAAGCAAAGAGATCACTGGCCCGCTTTCGTGAAATTCAAGGAATCGGAATTAGCTATGAAACGGTCGAGAGTAAACAAGCTCAATGCCGCGAAAAAGGAGCATTTCCATACGCTGGGGCTAGGTGGCTACGCGGTGGCCCGACCTAAGTGGGATAAGTCTGAGCAACAGATGGTGGATGCAGGGGTCACTCCAGTTACATTGAGCTGGCTGGAAAGGTGCAGGACTTGGTTCTATGCGCATGGGGGGTGTTGGACCCGAAGACAGGCCAGGTTTTGAAGAAGGCAAGTCTTAAAGGAGTCGACGACAAGTTACTTGTTGCAATTGAAGAGGCTCGAACGGGGGTGTTCACGCCCAACAGAGAGAACAGCGAGCTTACGCGCGCCCAGGGAAATCCTGAACACCCGGGAAGAACACGAGGCAAATGCGTTGTTCCGTGGTATGAGGGGTTTGTGGACTGGAACGCCGACTACAAAAGACGTGCGAGAAGGAAGATGGAGGAGGAGAAGAAGAGGAAGCTGGAGGAGGAGCAGAGGAAGCAGGAAGCAGAACGCCTTAAAGGCCTAGAATCAGCGCATGCGGAGTTGGCACTCCAATTGGAGAGGCATCAGCAGCAGATCGACTCACTTAGCCAAGAAAGAGGGTCTCAGCAGCGGCAGCAGCTAGCGGATGCTCCAGCATTGGATAGCACCGCCCCATCCATGCCGAGAAGCAGCGTGGGTTCCGCCCCGGGCGAGGCACTGCTGGATAGATACCTGATACGTCTCCAACGTATCTATAATTTTTGATTGCTCCATGCTATATTATCTACTGTTTTGGACATTATTGGGCTTTATTATTCATTTTTATATTATTTTTGGGACTAACCTATTAACCGGAGGCCCAGCCCAGAATTGTTGTTTTTTTTGCCTATTTCAGAGTTTCGCAGAAAAGGAATATCAAACGGAGTCCAAACGGAATGAAACCATCGGGAACGTCATTTTTAGGAAGAATATGATCCAGAAGACTTGGACCCTACGTCAAGAAACAAAAGAGGAGGCCATGAGGTAGGGGGGCATGCCTACCCCCCCCCCCAGGGCGCGCCCTCCACCCTCGTGGGCCCCCTGTTGCTCCACCAACGTACTCCTTCCTCCTATATATACCTACGTACCCTCAAACGATGAGATACGGAGCCAAAAACCTAATTCCACCGCCGCAACCTTCTGTACCCACGAGATCCCATCTTGGGGCCTGTTCCGGAGCTCCGCCGGACGGGGCATCCATCACGGAGGGCTTCTACATCAACACCATAGCCTCTCCGATGAAGTGTGAGTAGTTTACGTCAGACCTTCGGGTCCATAGTTATTAGCTAGATGGCTTCTTCTCTCTTTTTGGATCTCAATACAATGTTCTCCCCCTCTCTCGTGGAGATCTATTCGATGTAATCTTCTTTTTGCGGTGTGTTTGTTGAGACCGATGAATTGTGGGTTTATGATCAAGTTTATCTATGAACAATATTTGAATCTTCTCTGAATTCTTTTATGTATGATTGGTTATCTTTGCAAGTCTCTTCGAATTATCAGTTTGGTTTGGCCTACTAGATTGATCTTTCTTGCAATGGGAAAAGTGCTTAGCTTTGGGTTCAATCTTGCGGTGTCCTTTCCCAGTGACAGTAGGGGCAGCAAGGCACGTATAGTATTGTTGCCATCGAGGATAACAAGATGGGGTTTTTATCATATTGCATGAATTTATCCCTCTACATCATGTCATCTTGCTTAAGGCGTTACTCTGTTTCCATGAATTTAATACTCTAGATGCATGCTGGATAGCGGTCGATGAGTGGAGTAATAGTAGTAGATGCAGGCAGGAGTCGGTCTACTTGTCTCGGACGTGATGCCTATATACATGATCATACATAGATATTCTCATAACTATGCTCAATTCTGTCAATTGCTCAACAGTAATTCGTTCACCCACCGTAAAACACTTATGCTCTTGAGAGAAGCCACTAGTGAAACCTATGGCCCCCGGGTCTATCTTCATCATATTAATCTTCCAACACTTAGTTATTTCCTTTGCTTTTTTACTTTGCTTTTATTTTACTTTGCATCTTTATCATAAAAATACAAAAAATATTATCCTATCATATCTATCAGATCTCACTCTCGTAAGTGACCGTGAAGGGATTGACAACCCCTTACGCGTTGGTTGCGAGGATTTATTTGTTTTGTGTAGGTGCGAGGGACTCACGCGTAGCCTCCTACTGGATTGATACCTTGGTTCTCAAAAACTGAGGGAAATACTTACGCTACTTTGCTGCATCACCCTTTCCGCTTCAAGGGAAAACCAACGCAGTGCTCAAGAGGTAGCAATACCCTGTGGATGACATCATGGAGAACACAAATTGTGATCTACACTTCAAAATGAAGAACATATCCATGAAGGTGGCGGACGCTGTTGCTTATACAAATCCCCCCGAAACAACCTTCCATTGCAAACCCGATTCCAGCTGGCTATGCTCGTGTCGTGGTTGATGAAGTGGTGGCACAATATTCAGGCCAAAGCTTGACATTCCTGGAGGTGATGAGGAGCACACACTGGGAGAGGCCATACATCGTATCATCCTATGGAGAAAGGATTGAATCATCTTTCCAAGGCCACTGACACAGCGTCAGCCGACTCCTCCTCGAAGTCCGCCGCCGCGTCAGCAAACTCCCGCTCCTCCAAGTCATCAGCCACCGCCTGAGCAGAGTCCTGCTCCTTCAAGTCTGCCAACGCGCCAGGCCACTCCTCCTCCTCCAAGTTCGGCACCACGTTAGGATACACCTCATGCTCCAAGTCGGACACCACCTCAGCCCAGTCCTCCTCCTCCAAGTCAGCCACGTCATCCATCTCCGCCGCCTCAGCAACAGCAGAAGAGTGCTGCCGCAGCTATGGTGCGTAGCGTTACAAGTCAAGGTACAGGAGGCAAGCGATTTCAATATGGTCCAAGCCTCGCGCCTCTTCCGATGAGGCCTTATGACATGACCGAGGAGGAAAACGAAGCCGAAGTGAGGTCCCAATTGGACGCCCATTTTGGACCGAAACCGCCACCGCCACCAAAGGAGAAATTGCCTGGGGATATCGTTGACCACTTTATTCGTATGGCTAAAGCACCAGCTCCCAAGCCTGTTGACTCGGACTATGAGCGCCAAATCAGGAAGGCACATCAAGTACAACAACAGAAGGAGTCGAGCTCGAGCTCGAGCCAAGCAGCTGCCAAAAAAGCGAAAAAACCGTTCCCCAGCTGGGAGAACAAGCGGTGCAATCGATCCCCTGCTCATTGTACCAACACATGCGAGTATCGGCGCCGATCAGCTGGTAATAACCGACAAGCATAGAAGGCAGGCTGTAGAGCTCGGTATCACTGTTTATCAACTCCTAGAGATCGAGCGCATGGATACGCTTAGAGAGGAGGACATAAAATGGAAATATGTCCGCGGTGAACCTTTGGTCAAGCCTGAGGAGGTCAAGAAGCTCTCAACGAGAATGTACAAATTGCATCAATGGTACATGAAAATTGCCAAGATTACCAATCGAGAGTCCCTCATGGTGGAAGTCAAGGAAGAGCATTACTTCAATGAGTCAGCTTTGTCTGTTGAGTATACAGAACTGTTTCAGTTATTCAATCAGGACGCACTCGACAAATCTATCGTCTGTTGCTATGTGTGTAAGTGATTTCTTTCTGTAATTTAAGTCTCAAGCTAGTTGTAGTGCTTGTTGATCATTACTTGTAATTATCCTCACTATATTCTTTTCTGTGATATTATGCCGGATGAAGATGTATGAAATGAAAAAAGCTGGAAGGTGCGGCATTGGGTTCATTGACCCAAATACCATTAATGAAGAGACATGGACATATGAATGGTATCAAGAAGACGTAGAGAAAAACATGCTAGAGTTCTTGAAGCGCCTCAATACCAATCGAGATATACTACTTCCTTACAACTTCCGGTGAGTCACACTGTCTTGTACTACAAATTCTGTTTTTGCTTACTAGCTAGATGTTAATAAGTGGTTTAGGGTAGTTGATGGGTGTTATGCATATGCCCGCTTAATTTATACATGCAAACGTATGCGCATGCAATTACCACTAGATCTTGTTAGTCATTCAAGTTGAAGAAGGAACAATTCAAGTACTAGACTCACTACTTAAATAACCTAGTGACTACTCAATCGTGAAGGGGATAGTCAACAGGTAATTTCAATCATTATTAAACTATATGTCGGCCTCTTTAGTTCGTCATTTCCTTATATCAACTAATTAACAGCTCCTTTATTAATTTTCTTTGCCGGCGAGCATAGCTTGGCAAAAGTTCATCAAAACGGTTCCAGGCAAATGGAAACAAAAGCTGTGTTGGTTTCAACCCAACGTAAGTAATTAAGTAGTACTAGCTAGTTACCATCTCTTTAATTCTAGTTTCAATACCATTAATTATCATGCTTGATTAATTATTATCTGATTGAATTCTATTCTCGTAAAGGCCATGAAGCAGGCGTCGGGGACTGATTTATGTGCATACTACATTTGCGAGAACATTCGCATGATGGCGTCCGAAAGGACCAAATCTACTAGACAACTATGGGTACGTTTGCCAGAACACTATTCACAATTTTTACATCATTATTGATATCTAATCACACAACTAATACATGCATATTGATCTCTTTCTTAAAAGTTCAATGAGGTGCGGGATAAGCTCCTACCAACGGACCGCGTACGAGCAAATCAAGAGGAAATAGCGGGATTTTTCCTCGACCAGGTCATAGATCCCAAAGGAGAATACCATTTCCCGCAACCGCAGTAATGCTTGAATTGTATATACCAAATTGTATATATATACATGTGTATGTGTGAATGGTGGTGCGAGACATTCGATGATATATATATATATATATATATATATATATATATATATATATATATATATATATATATATATATATATATATATATATGTGTGTGTGTGTGTGTGTGTGTGTGTGTGTAAATTGTTTGGGGCACCTAACATTAGTAGCTCGCATGTCAACCAATTTGCATTTATTGATTGGAAAAGAATTAAAACACACATTAATTGGTAGAGAGAGAATAACAAAATAAAAAGGAAAAAAATATACATGCATGTACGCACAATGTGACTCGCCGGTTTGTAAACCTTGTACGCATAGATGAATACACATACACATTAAAATTTTACCTTCATGAGGTATCTATGACTTATTATTTGTATTAATAAATTGTGCACTGAACTCCAAATAGTAGAGACATACCCATGATATATATATACCTACTATGAATTATGTACATACGCGGACACGTATATATATCCAATGATTTATTCTAGGTCTTGCTAATAAAGAAATTATATGCATAGTGGATATGTATATACCTACTAACTAAATTATGTACATACGCGGGTATGCATATACCTACTAATGAAATTATATACATACACAAGTATGCATATACGCACTAATTAAATTATATACATACGCGGGTATGCATATACCTACTAATGAAATTATATACATACGCAGGTATGCATATACCTACTGATTAAATTATATACATACGCGGGCATGCATATACCTACTAACGAAATTATGTACATACATAGGTATGCATATACCTACTAACAAAATTACATGTATGGGTATATGTATACCCAATTATGTTGTGAGTATATGTATACGCAATTATGTTGTGGGTGTATGTATACCTAACTGAAATTAAGTAACATACACGTGTATGTACATACAAAGTGATTTAGCCTACGAATAAATAAGTGCTATATAAGGAGGTAATAAATATTGATTTTTAATCAATATGGTATTTAAACTCCTTCCTTTTCTATGACGTGACATGCATGCATGGAATGATTAAAGAATTAACGCCTGCCAAATTAAGACATTTTCACTAGTTTCCAAATCAGTCGCTAAACACGATCCAACGACAGTTAGGCAAGGTGCCTGGGCACCTAGGTGTCCCAAACTGCCGTACTATATATATATATATATATATATCTCTATATATATATATATATATATATATATGCATAACGTGTACAATATGTACTATCATTAAATACTAGAAAATGAAAAAGAATTAAATGGAGAACACAAAATTAAAGGAAAAAGAAATCATGAACCCAAAACCCCCAAACCTTTTAATACCGGTTGGTGTTACCAACCGGTACTAAAGGTCTCCCCGCCCCCGGTGATAGCTCGTGCCACGTGGTGGCCCTTTAGTGGCGGTTCGTGTTGAACCGGTACTAAAGGGGGACCTTTAGTCCCCACCCTTTAGTGCCGGTTACAGAACCGACACTAAAGGGCCTTACGAACCGATGATACAGCCCGGTTCTGCACTAGTGGTCCACCATCCACAAGGTGTGGCACTACTCCTAAAATCTGACCATCCTGCTTGGCGCTCTTAATCAGAGTAAGTAACTGATACGTCTCCAACGTATCTATAATTTTATTGTTCCATGCTATATTATATTCTGTTTTGGATATTTAATGGGCTATATTATACACTTTTATATTATTTTTGGGACTAACCTATTAACCGGAGGCCCAGCCCAAATTGCTGTTTTTTTCCTATTTCAGTGTTTCGCACAAAAAGAATATCAAACGGAGTCCAAACGGAATGAAACCTTCGGGAACGTGATTTTCGGAACAAACGTGATCCAGAGGACTTGGAGTCTACGTAAAGCAATCAACGTGGAGAGCACGAGGCAGGGGGCGCGCCTACCCCCCTCCCAGGCGCACCCTTCACCCTCGTGGGGCCCAAGTTGCTCCACCGACGTACTTCTTCCTCCTATATATACCTACGTACCCCCAAACCATCAGAGGCATCCACGAAAACCTAATTCCACCGCCGCAACCTTCTGTACCCGTGAGATCCCATCTTGGGGCCTTTTCCGGCGTCCTGCCGGAGGGGGCATTGATCACGGATGGCTTCTACATCAACACCATAGCCTCTCCGATGATGTGTGAGTAGTTTACCTCAGACCTTCGGGTCCATAGTTATTAGCTAGATGGCTTCTTCTCTCTCTTTGGATCTCAATACAAAGTCCTCCTCGGTTCTCTTGGAGATCTATTCGATGTAATCTTCTTTTGTGGTGTGTTTGTCAGGACCGATGAATTGTGGGTTTATGATCAAGTTTATCTATGAACAATATTTGAATCTTCTAAATTCTTTTATGTATGATTGGTTATCTTTGCAAGTCTCTTTGAATTATCAGTTTGGTTTGGCCTGCTAGATTGATCTTTCTTGCAATGGGAGAAGTGCTTAGCTTTGGGTTCAATCTTGCGGTGTCCTTTCCCAGTGACAGTAGGGGCAGCAAGGCACGTATTGTATTGTTGCCATCGAGGATAACAAGATGGGGTTTATATCATATTGCATTAGTTTACCCCCCTACATCATGTCATCTTGCTTAAAGCGTTACTCCGTTCTTATGAATTTAATACTCTAGATGCATGCTGGATAGCGATCTATGTGTGGAGTAATAGTAGTAGATGCAGGCAGGAGTCGGTGTACTTGTCACGGACGTGATGCCTATATACATGATCATACCTAGATATTCTCATAACTATGCTCAATTCTATCAATTGCTCGACAGTAATTTGTTCACCCACCATAATACTTATGCTCTTGAGAGAAGCCACTAGTGAAACATATGGCCTCCGGGTCTATTCTCCATCATATTAATCTTCCAACACTTAGTTATTTTTATTGCCTTTTATTTTACCTTGCATCTTTATCATAAAAATACCAAAAATATTATCTTATCATATCTATCAGATCTCATTCTCGTAAGTGACCGTGAAGGGATTGACAACCCCTTTATCGCGTTGGTTGCGAGGTTCTTATTTGTTTGTGTAGGTGCAAGGGACTTGAGCGTGGTCTCCTACTGGATTGATACCTTGGTTCTCGAAACTGAGGGAAATACTTACGCTACTTTACTGCATCACCATTTCCTCTTCAAGGGAAAAACCAACGCAGTGCTCAAGAGGTAGCAGTAACATGTCAGCAACAATGTTAAATAACACTGGGTACATAGGGTCACCCTGTCATAATGCATTTTTTGTCTAAAAGTAATGTACTGCATCGTCATTGACTTTGATGGCCACACTACCTCTAATTACAAAATAATAGATCCATTGGCGTCATTTATCGGAGAAACATTTCATCCTCAGGGCTTGTTAAAGGAAAGACTATTAACCTTGTCATATGCTTTTCTATGTCAATTTTGAACACTGCTCCACTCATGTTTTTCCGGTGCATTCCATGAACGGTCTCATGCAGGATTACAACACCATCGAGTATATTCCTTTCTTGCATGAACATTGTTTGAGATGGCCAGACAACATGGCCAGCTACCGTGATTGACCTATTCGTAGCCACTTTGGTGAAAATCTTGAAGCTGACATCAAGGAGGCATATGGGTTTAAACTACTGGATCCGTTCAGCCTCCTTAATCTTCGGCAACAAGAAAATCTCACCAAAATGAACTCTGAATAGGTCAAGTTGGTCGGCATGAAGACAAATGAGCAATTCCAAAAGGTTAGTTTTGATGATACCCAGAAATTCTGATAGAATTCTGTGGGGAAACCACCAGGGCCTAGAGCTTTGTGATATGTCTCTGTCGTATCTATAATTTTTGATTGTTTCATGCCAATATTATAAAACTTTTACATATTTTTTGCAACAATTTATATGATTTATTGGACTAACCTATTGATCCAGTGCCCAGTGCTAGTTTCTGTTTGTTGCATGTTTTTTGTTTCACAGAAAATCCGTATCAAACAAAGTCCAAACGAGATAAAAATTTACGGAGAATTATTTTGTAATATATGTGATTTTTGGGAGGTGGAATCAACGCAAACGAGGGCCCACAGCCCCCGAGATACACCAGGGCGCGCCATGGGGTGCCAGGCGCGCCCAGGTGTCTTATTCTCTCCTCGTAAGGAGGTTGGGGCCCTTCTTAGGACGCAAGAACGATAATTAATGGAAAAGTCGTGTTAAAATTTCAGCGCAATCGGAGTTACAGATCTCTGGGAATTTAAGAAACCGTGAAGGGCGAGATCTAGGGAACGCGAACCAAAAGAGAACAGAGAGGGTGATCCAATCTCGGAGGGGCTCCTTCCCCTCCGCCGCCATGGAGGCAATGGACCAGAGTGGGAACTCTCCTCCCATCTAGGGGGGAGGCCAAGGAAGAAGAAGAAGGAGGAGGTCTCTCTCCCCCTCTCTCCCGGTGGTGTCGGAACGCTGCCGGGCAAGGATCGTGACGACGATCTACATCGGCAATCTTGCTACCGTCATCACCAACTTTCTTCCCCTCTTTGCAGCAGTGTAACACTTCTTCTCCCCGTTGTAATCTGTACTTAAACATGGTGCTCAACTCCATATATTATTTCCCAATGATCTATTGTTATCCTATAATGTTTGAGTAGATCCGTTTTGTCCTGTGGGTTAATCATGATCTTGGTTGGTATGGTTGTATATTTTATTTATGCTGCGTCCTACGGTGCCCTCTGTGTCGTGAAAACGGAGGGGCTCCTGCTGTAGGGTGTTGCAATATGTTCATGGTTTGCTTATTGTCAGTATTGCGGCGGTGACAGCAGCCTAAACGCGGATAAGTGGATTATGGCGTATGGGAGTAAAGAGGACTTGATACTTAATGCCATGGTTGGGTTTCATGACCTTAATGATCTTAAGTAGTTGTGGATGCATGCTAGGGGTCCAATCATAAGTGCATATGACCCAAGTAGAGAAATTATGTTAGCTCATGCCTCTCCCTCATATAAAATTACAAGAATGATTACCAGTACTTGTTATCGATTGCCTCAGGACAAATGACTTTAGTGTTGACACAAGCTACCCACTTTTATTACCTTGCAATTCATCCGTAGTTTTATTCCCGCAAAGTACTCGGTGACCAAAGTTTCATACTTGTTTTACATAAAGCAAATGTCAAGTGCGCGTAGAGTTGTATCGGTGGTCGATAGAACTTGAGAGAATATTTGTTCTACCTTTAGCTCCTCGTTGGGTTCGACACTCTTATTTATCGAAGAAGGCTACAAACGATTTCCTATACTTGTGGGTTTCCGGCGGAGGATTGGCTGAGGGCCGCGAGATCCGTCTCGGCGCACTCGTGTTCGTCTCCGACGAGTCCGCTTGGCTCCAAGAGGCTCCACTCGACGTCGAGGCACTCCGCGTCCGCGGGGCAACGCACTTTCGCGCGTGCGTCTGCGGCGTCCTTCTTCAACAGCCGTCGACCCAGTATCGATCGGCTCCTATAGCATCCTCACTCCCCGCTGTTTGGCGGCGCAAGCGTTCCGGTCGGTCGCAGCTCCAGCGGTGGGTGAGTGATAACCCACAAGTATAGGGGATCAAGTGTAGCCTCTTTCGATAAGTAAGAGTGTCGAACCCAACGAGGAGCTAAAGGTAGAACAAATATTCCCTCAACTTCTATCGACCACCGATACAACTCTACGCACACTTGACGTTCGCTTTACCGGAAACAAGTATTAAATAGAAGTACTTTGTAGGTGTTTTCGAATAGGTTTGCAAGATAATAAAGAGAGCGTAAATAAAAGCTAGGGGCTGTTTAGATAAGGACACAACTAAATTAGTTTTAGTAGAAAGCTTTTTGTTACGAGAAAGTTATTTGTCCCAAGGCAATCGATAACTAGACCGGTAATCATTATTGCAATTTTATTTGAGGGAGAGGCATAAGCTAACATACTTTCTCTACTTGGATCATATGCACTTATGATTGGAACTCTAGCAAGCATCCGCAACTACTCAAGATCATTAAGGTAAAACCCAACCATAGCATTAAAGTATCAAGTCCTCTTTATCCCATACGCAAACAACCTACTTACTCGGGTCTGTGCTTCTGTCACTCACGCCACCCACCATAAGCAAATCATGAACATATTGCAACCCCTACAGCGGGAATCCCTCACGCTTGCGCGACACGGAGAGCACCATAGGACAGCACCAATAATAAAACATGCAACTCGAACCAATCTTGATCATCAAATAGCCCATAGGACAAAACGGATCTACTCAAACATCATAGGATAGCCATACATCATTGGGAAATAATATATAGCGTTGAGCACCATGTTTAAGTAGAGATTACACCAGGTAAGAGAGAGAGGTTACACCGCTGCATAGAGGGGGGAAGAGTTGGTGATGATGGCGGTGAAGTTGTTGGTGAAGATTGCAGTGATGATGATGGCCACGGCGGCGTTCCGGCGCAACCGGAAGAGAAGGGGAGAGGGGGCCCCTTCGTCTTCTTCTTCCTTGACCTCCTCCCTAGATGGGAGAAGGGGTTTCCCCTCTGGTCCTTGGCCTCCATGGCGTGGGAGGGGCGAGAGCCCCTCCGAGATTGGATCTGTCTCTCTCTGTTTCTGCGTTCTCGTCTGGTGCCCTTTCACCGTTTCATATATATATGGAGATCCGTAACTCCGATTGGACTGAAACCTTCGCCGTGATTTTTTACCAAATATTAGCTTTCTTGCGGCCGAAGAAGGGCATCAACCGCATTACGGGTGGCCCACGAGGGTCAGGGGCGCGCCCAGGGGGGCAGGGGCGCCCCCCTGCCTCGTGGCCACCTCGGGCACCGTCTCGCGTGGATTTTTCTTCCGGAATTTTCCAAATATACCAAAAATAAGCTCTGTCCATTTTTATCCTGTTTGGATTCCGTTTGATATGGATATTCTGCGAAACATAAAACATGCAACAAACAGGAACTGGCACTGGGCACTGGATCAATATGTTAGTCCCAAAAATAGTATAAAAAGTTGCCAAAAGTATATGAAAGTTGAATAATATTGGCATGGAACAATCAAAAATTATAGATACGACGGAGACGTATCAGCATCCCCAAGCTTAATTCCTGCTCGTCCTCGAGTAGGTAAATGATAAAAAAGATAATTTTTGATGTGGAATGCTACCTAGCATAATCTTGATCATATGTCTAATCTTGGCATGAATATTAAGACACGAGTGATTCAAAGCAATAGTCTATCCTTTGACATAAAAACAATAATACTTCAAGCATACCAACCAAGCAATTATGTCTTATTGAAATAACATAGCCAAAGAAAGCTCATCCCTACAAAATCATATAGTCTGGCTATGCTCCATCTTCACCACACAAAATATTCACATCATGCACAACCCCGATGACAAGCCAAGCAATTGTTTCATACTTTTGACGTTTCTCAAACCTTTTCAACTTTCACGCAATACATGAGCGTGAGCCATGGACATAGCACTATAGGTGGAATAGAATATGATGATGGGGGTTATGTGGAGAAGACAAAAAAGGAGAAAGTCTCATATCGACGCGGCTAATCAACGGGCTATGGAGATGCCCATCAATTGATGTCAATGTGAGGAGTAGGGATTGCCATGCAACGGATGCACTAGAGCCATAAGTGTATGAAAGCTCAAACTGAAACTAAGTGGGTGTGCATCCAACTTGCTTGCTCATGAAGACCTAGGGCATTTGAGGAAGCCCATCGTTGGAGTATACAAGCCAAGTTCTATAATGAAAATTCCCACTAGTATATGAAAGTGATAACTCCAGAGACTCTCTATATGAAGAACATGGTGCTACTTTGAAGCACAAGTGTGGTAAAAGGATAGTAACATTGCCCCTTCTCTCTTTTTCTCTCATTTTTTTTCTTTTTTTCCTTTTTTGGGCCTTCTTTTTTTGGCCTTTCTCTCTTTGTTTCGTCCGGAGTCTCATCCCGACTTGTGGGGGAATCATAGTCACTAATATGACACTTTTTTTGGCCTTTCTCTCTTTTTTTGGGACTCTAATATCACCACCTTTATATCGCAAAACTCACTACCAAAAAAAGACACATCCGTGACATTTTGGGCCGAACGAATTTTTTTCAGTCATACATATGACACTTCTATGACGATAATTGTGACAAAACCCGGTATCATCATAGATGTGGTGGGCTCCTACTTCTATGACAGAAAATCATGACAGAAAATGGGCTTTTCGTCCTTGGCGGGCCGGAGACGCAGCTGCATGACATTCTTTGGGCCGTCCATGACGGAAAAAACCGTGGTAGAAGCGAGGGCGAGGAAAATTTTGGGGAGTTCCCGGTGACGGTGGGAGGTCGGGGGCCGAGCGATGCGCGTTTCTCTCGTACACGTACGCGCGTGTGTGCGAGGCGTTGGCTCTAACTGAACCCGAGCGAGGCGTTGGGCTCTAACTGAATCCGAGCGATTGCACGGCAGGCTACGCGTTACTGAACCCGATCGATCGATCGATGGCTGTTAAATAAACCCGATCGAGCGATTCCTTCGCTACTGCTGCTAACTGAAGCCGGTCGATTGGATGTACAGTGAGCATTGCGGGGGGATGGATGAACAGTGAGCGGTGGCGTTGCCTCTGGATGAACAGGACCCCGTGGTGTGGAGGGCTGGATGAACAGTAGACGGTGGAGGGGTGCCGGGGAGGGGTGGTTGAACAGGACCCCGTGGTGTGGAGGGCTGGATGAACAGTGGACGGTGGAGGGGTGCCCGTGGAGGGGTGGTTGAACAGGACCCCGTGGTGTGGAGGGCTGGATGAAAGTAGACGGTGGAGGGGTGGTTGAACAGTAGCCGGTGGAGTAGCACGCGGTGGAGGCTGGATGGACAGGAGCCCGTGGAGGCTAGAGGAGGTCGACGGTGGAGATGAACAATATCCCGTGGAGTCCCGTTTTGCAGTACGCGACACCCCTCCTGATGAACAGGACCCCCGTTTCGACCGTAGGAGGTCCGTTTCGTCCGTTTTGCGGTACGCCACACCCCTCCCGATCAACAGGACCCCCGTTTCGACCGTAGGAGGTCCGTTTCGTCCATTTTGCGGTACGCCACACCCCTCCAGATCAACAGGACCCCCGTTTCGACCGTAGGAGGTCTGTTTCCTCCGTTTTGCGGTACGCCACACCCCTCCCGATCAACAGGACCCTGTTCCGAACGTAGGAGGTCCGTTTCCTCCGTTGTGCGGTACGCCAAGCCTCGTTTCCATCGCATGTTCCGTCCAAGCCCTCCCGATGAACACGACCACGCATTCCGTTCCGACCCAGCCGGTTGGCTCCCACGCATTCCGTTGCCTCCCGATGAACACGACGCATTCCGTTGCCTCCCCATGAACACGACGCATTCCCTTGCCTCCCCATGAACACGACGACGATGTTGTTTCTCCGTTCCGACCCATCCATGTACACGAGCCCTGGCCGTACGTATGCGCGAGTAGGCATTCAAGACCCTGCCCGTATGTACGCATACGTGGCCGTATTTTCTTTCTTGCACCCTGGCCGCTGTACGTACGTGTACATGCTACGTGCGCGCCTCTACTATGACACGTACGCGCCTCTACTACAACACGTGTGCGCCTCTACATCCACCAGTATATATGTACGTACATGTTCGCGACCAGAATGACAACGCTACGTACGCTTCGACCTGGTGGGTCCCGACTTTCAGGCACTTCCTAGCCTGCGAAGATGTAGCTGGTGGGTCCCAGCAGTCAGGGGGCGAATCGTTTTTTTTGCCCGGACGCACTTCCTTGCGTGCGAAGATGTAGCTGGTGGGTCCCAGCAGTTAGGGGCAAACGTTTTTTCACGAAATACGGTGGCCCGTCCGGTGGGTCCCCGCTGTCGGGTGGAGGAATACTTATTTTGCCCGTAATAAGGAGGCACTTCCTTGCTGCGGCTGTGGACCCACCTGTCAGCCTCTCCACGTACAGTCCACGTCCGATGGAAGCTGTTCCTTGACCACGTTGACCACGCCGCGCCGAGAGCACCAGGGCGGTGGATGACGGCGAGGCCTAGGAAGGGGACGACGCGGTGCCGGGGAAGACGCGGCAGTGGATGCCCACGCGTAGAGGAGTACGAGGGTTCATTGGTTCGCTTCGGTGTGAGGCTGCCGTCGCCGCAGAATAACAGGGGGTGTGGGTGAGTAGAGGGATGGCATGGCCAGTGGTGGGAGTAGTAGGGGGCGGTGAGGCCTCCGCCGCATCGCAGCCGGCCACGGGAGGCAGGAGCACGAGGCACGACCGGCGCTGGTTTGGGCGGCTGGAGCAAGAAGACCAGAGGTTGAAGAAGCACTATGGCCGTTGGATGGACATCGTACGGTCACTGGAGCTAGAATCATGCATATTGACAAAGTTGACAAAGTCCTCCGTCACCGTCAACTTAGTAGGCCCACAAGTCAGCCTGCCACTATACTGGGTCCCAGCTAACAGGGGGAGTATTCATTTTTTTGTGCGTAATAAGGAGGCACTTCCTTGCGTGCGAAGATATAGCTGGTGGGTCCGAGCTGTCAGCGGCGGTAACATATATTCGCGAAATACAGAGGCCCTTTCGGTGGGTCCCTGATGTCAGGTGGACGAATCATTATTTTGCGCGTAATAAGGAGGCATTTCCTTGCGTGCGGCCGTGGACCCAGCTGTCGGCCTCTCCACATACAGTCCACTTCAGATGCATGTCGGTCGTTGACCACGTTGACCAGACCGCGCCGAGAGCACCAGGGCGGTGGACGACGGCAAGGCCTAGGAAGGGAACAACACGGAGGCAGGGAAGACTCGGCAATTGTTTCCCACGCGGAGGGGAGTACGACTGTATGAGGGTTTACTGGTTCGTCTGCCGTCGCCGGAGAATAACAACAGGTGTGGGTGAGTAGAGGGATGGCTAGGCCAGCGATGGGAGTACGGTGGGGCGGTGAGGCCTGCGAGGCAGCAGAGCCGGCCGCGGGGAGGAGGGAGCAGGCAGTCCCGTCGGCGCTTGTTTGAGCGGCTGGAGCAGGAAGAGCAGAGATTGAAGAAGCACGACGGCCGTTGGATGGACATCCAACAGTAAGTGCTTGTGCGTCAACCTTTTTTTAGGAAAGCCTCAAATATGTGGAAAACAGCATACAACCCATCTGCCATTATTTCTAATAATTTACAGCCCATTTGCTAATTATTAAAGTTTTTTTGGAGCCCATATTCTTTTTGTTAGCATTACAGCCCATATTGTGGCCACGGTTAAAAAATTATACGAAATTTTGCATATTTCGGTGCGGTCCGAACTGTTTTTAATCCCGAAATTTTGACTCACATTCAAACTGATTTTAAAAATAAATGTATATCAATATAAAATCCAACAAATTCTCCACGCATAAAAATTAATGTAATTTAAAATCTCGAAATGAAAAATAAGATATTTGAAACTAATTGCCGGTTTGATGTGTTTTAAAAATGTACAACCCATTTCTCATTACTAATGAGCCATTTTCTCGGCCAGCCGAATGAAAGCTCTCCTCGTCTTGAAAGATTTTCAGCCCAACGGGCCTGACAAAGCGACTTACTTGGCAAATCACAAAAAAACTGGGCTGTGGTCGTGGAACCAGCTGTCAGCCTCTCCACGTACAGTACTCTTCCGATGGAATGTCGTTGACCACGTTAACCACGCCGCGCCGAGAGCACCAAGCCGGTGGACGACGGCGAGGCCTAGGAAGGGGACGACGGGGAGCCGGGGAAGACGCGGCAGTGGATGCCCACACGGAGAGGAGTACGAGGGTTCACTGGTTTGGCTGCGGTGTGAGGATGCCGTCGCCGCAGGGCCTGGCTAGCGGTGGGAGTAGTAGGGGGCGATGAGGCCTCAACGGCAGCACATCCGGCCACTGGAGGCAGGAGCAGGCGGTCTCCCGGCACTGGTTTGGGCGGCTGGTGCAAGAAGAGCAGCGATTGAAGAAGCAGCATGACCGTTCGATTCAAATCCAACGGTTACTGCTGCTAGAATCATTTGTTGACTAAGTTGACAAGCCCTGCGTACGCGTCAACTTAGTAGGCCCACAGGTCAGCCTCCCAACCGGTGCGCCCCAGATGTCAGTGGGAGGAATCATTTTTTTCGCGTAATAAGGAGGCAGTTGATTGCGTGCGGCCAGGCCAGCGGAGGGAGTAGGGTGGGCCGGGGAAGCCTGCGCGGCATCACAGCGGGCCACAAGAGGAGGGAGCAGGCAGTCCCGCTGGCGCTAGTTTAGGCGGCTGGAGCAGGAAGATCAGAGATTGAAGAAGCGCGTCGGCCGTTGGATGAACATCCAACAGTCACTGCTGCTAGAGTCGTGTGTTCACTGACAAAGCCTTGCGTAAACAAGTCAGCCTCGAAATATGTGGCGTGTACAACCCATTTGCTATTATTTTTATAATGTTTACTCATTTTCTAATTCATATGGAATTTATTTCAGCCCGTTTTTCATTTTCAGAATTGCTGGCCATTTTCTGGTCAGTACCAGGGTCAAAAAATTAACTAAATATGTGGGAAATTTTGAAAATTCACAAATTTTTGCTGGGGAATGAAATATTCTTAATCCAAAAATTAATAGCCATACTAAAAAAATTTAAAAATAAATTAGTACTATGTCATGTTAAATCCAATGAAATACGTATAAGATATCAGGGAAGAACAAAAACAAAAAAAGAAACTTATATCGCATTTGCTATAAAGTTTTGGAATTTTCAACCCCTTTTGATATTACTTTTAACAAATATTGACCATACTCTTAAGCCAGGTCGGAATGCATCCCTCCTCGTTTTGAAAGATTTGCAGCCCAGTAATTCAGAGAAAACAAGTAGGCCTAGCTTGGGTATTCTTCAAAAAGAAATACTGGGCTACCTATTTTCCCAAAGAACTGGTGCATGAGCATTTAGCTTTATTTATTTATTTATTTACTTATGTTTAGGGGACCATGAGCATGTACCTGGGCCGGATTCATGTGAGAGCCTCCCTTCCAGTTAATTATGGGCTTCTCTATTGGGCCTTCATCAGTGGGCTGCATGTTATCAACAAGTGGAAAATGTGTTCCGTACGAAAAATAGTATGCGCTACGTACGGTACGGGGCACTAAAGGAACGAACCGTGCAACGACTTCCAAAACATTGTGTTTGTCATTCTAACAACACATTTATTCAACCAACAGACGAAATATACTACTGATTGTACATTGAAAACAGCAGCAGCAACAACCAGGGCTGGGGGTGCAACAGAAGCAGTAAGCATGCCAGAAGAGTGAAGACACAGCTCTCTCTTCCAAACCAAACATCAGCCATCATTACAAAAGTGCTACCAAAAAAGAACAAGTGTATGCATCAAACTAAATAAAGATCCTACTACACCAAGTGTACGCATCTAACTAATTGGCTCAGTTAGACGTTACTATTTATTAAGCTGTGGAGATTGGCTGACGGCTTGAAATAGATGGGTGCCTAACAGGGGAAACTCCAGCCAGCAGGTCGAAGTCTGATACTTGCGACCCTCTCTCCTACTTTGGGCTGCAGAGCGTGGCGGCACATATCAGGGTATGGTGCATGCAGAGATGCATGGTACGTTGTGTACACACAGTTTTGCCTGATGAACGAAACCGCGCTGCCATCATGATCCTTGCCGTCGGTTATCTCCTGGTTAATCGGATAATTTATTCTGACAAACAGACAGCGTGTACCAAGGCTACTAACCAGCCTCCAGTCAAAAATCCCTGAAGGCCCAGAGAAGCTGGGATCCTGCTCAAAGACCTTGCAGTGACTGTGATTGTATTCCGCGAAACAACACGTCCGGTACGTGCGAACGATCATCAATCTTTCGCCGTCGTCTGATCGAGCCAGGAACCACCTGCAACTGCCATGCCGCTTTTCTTTGAAAGGTTCTGGGATTAGGAAGGGTAGGGACACCAGGCGGCCTACAACATCATATCAAGTTGGAGTCAAATAAAAAAGGGCTCTTGATTTAGTCAATCTTAAGAACAATATGTTATGAGCATGAATATTTTTTCAGCAAATGTTGACAGTAATATAAGCAAGCCATCATGATATCATAGGAAAGTAACATACTGCTGTAACAGCCGTTTGTAGCGATGACTGGAGTAGGCCAGCAATACGTCCAGCCATAGAAGGAGTCGACAGCGTAAATGAAGCCCTTGTGTTCAATGGCATCAGAGAACCATGGAGGATGTATGATCCTGCGATGGACGTGCAGATTTATCCACTTACCGCAGTGACCTGTCAGATAGGCGAGACCGCGGTTAATACTTAAATAGTATAGCCAACTGTTGACTATAAGAAAATGCCATGTCATCTGTAGCCAACATGTATAACAATGGATACTCAAAAACTAATTCTTGAAGATCATTTCTTGCAAAGCACAATAAGAGTTATTTCTTCACAAGTTTTGGATGCAGGTTGAACAGTTGAACGCTTTTGTTTGCAAAAGATACTTTTTTATCTATTTCACCTGGATGTTTGTGAGCTCTAGAGATGAAATAATATCTGAACAAACCTATCGATATCCGTTACACATGAGATGACCCCCACATCCTTTGTCAAAATAAACAACTCCCCGATCAATGCATTTCACTCTTCCGTGCAACGCACGGGCACCTTACTATAGATTAGTACGACCAAAAATTGAACTAACATTATATATAGTACGATAAATGATGATGCATGTCACCTAAAATTATATCATTGAAAACTATGTTCAAATACGAATCCAACGATATTGCTTTTGTTGACATGCACTAACATTTTGTCAGTTAAATCTCCAGTCAAATTCAATGGGGGATAAACCACGACCGATGTAGTACTAGTGTAGAGGGCGGCGCTGCACGGGAGTCTCACCCCGCTCGTTGCGCGGCAGTAAAGCCGTCATATCACAAAACCCAACCACTCCCAGTAATAAGTGGCCTGGTAAAACAAAAGGACAAGCAACCATCACATCCCTCCGTCTTTTTTGCATTTCATCTCTCTGCATTTACTTTCTCCGGTTCATCTCGCACACTCAATCCCTAGCTACTACTCCTAGTATCCCTAGCTACTACTCCTAGGGCCAGTTCTTTTGGCGGCTTCCCCAGCTTTTCCCATAAGACTAGTCACAGTGGACAGTAACATTAAGGCGCCTCACTCATTTATTTGGGCTTCTAAACTACTACTAGTAGTACCTCCGTCCTGGTTTATTCCTCACCATTGTAATTTTGCTAAATTTTGACCAAAGATTTAACTGATAAAATATTAGTGCATGTGACATGCACTAACATTTCATTAGTTAAATTTATGATCAAAATTTGACACAGATTACAATGGGGACCAATAAACCAGGACGGAGGTAGTAGTTATGGGATTACTAATCTAGAAGCCTAAAAGAACTGGCCCCTAGTACTCCTACTAGTAGTAGTACTCAAGTTGGAATTCCAATTGCACGGCACAACTTGTTAGGCAAAAAATTCGATACAGGGTGTAGGAAGCGGTTTGGGAATTTGCATGCCTTTCCAACCAGTGAGATACTCCGTACAAAGTACGACAGAGAAATAACCACAGAGAAGGAAGCTAAAAGTAAACAATCAAACGAGCATTTTTGCATTTGTTTTGCATTGAATCGTTTCACAAGCTTGACTAGTGCTGTTTTTCTACTTTTACAAAAACCGCATCGTAATGTTAAAACGTGCATTTGCACGTACATAAGTAATAGTAGTACTCTCTCCGTCTAGGTGTATAAGTCTTCCCTCCTTGGTCACAGTGCACAACCAAAGATGACTTATTGACTTGGACGGAGGGAGTAGCACAGTCTGCAAGCATATATCGAGAGAGACGTGTAGTGCGATAGTATATAGTAAAGTTTGTGCTATATGCACGTACTTGCAAAATGCGTACGAATACACAAGGTTTCCAAACTTTCCCTTTTACATACTTAATTAAGGACGCTAAAAATTCCTGAACGTTCGGGATTTATCATTTGCGTCCCAAAACTAATGAGATCGCCTTACGAAACCAAAATTATACTCCCCCTAAAAGCCACGGCGCTCGCAGGAGCGCTTGCGGCGCGCCACGAGTGCCCTGGTGCGCGGCCATTTCCCAGCGTGCCGACACAACGCCTCTTCCTCAGCCTCGCAACTCGCGAGGTGCTGATTGGCGGCTTGCCGGCGGGCGGGCGCGATCTCACCGGTGTGGTGATCCTGCGCCAACAGGTACTCCTCCTCAGCGGAAGCGTGCACCCGGTCCATGTACCGCCAAGCGTAGATGAGGCGCGTGGGCCCGACTGCACTCAGGGCGTCGGCACGGGTGTCCTCCGCCACCCTCACGGCCCTCGCACGAGCCTTCTACCAAAGAGCCAATTGCCTGACTCTCTCGGACGCGACATAGGCCTCCCAGGCAGCTTGTTCCGCGGTGCGCTTCTCTTCCTCGGCCATCTTCTCCGCCTCTATTTTGGCGCGCTCTGCTGGAGGCAAAGCCTCCCACAAGGCGACATCCATTTCTTTCCAAAGCTCCTCAAGGCTGGGGGGGCTCGGCGGGCGGCGCGGCATTCTCCTCGTAGCGGGGAGCCGACGCGTCCTCCGGCGCGCGTGCTGGCGAGATTGGGGACGCCGACGCGTCCACCTCGACGCGTCGCGGCGAGGAGCGGAACACCGACCGTCCTCCTCAACTAGTGGCGGCGAGGAATGTAACGGCGACGCGTCGCGTCGCGGTGAGGAGCAGAACGCCGACGCGTCCTCCTCGACTAGTGGCGGTGAGGAACGGAACGGCGACGCGTTGCGTAGCGGCGAGGAGTGGAACACCGACGCGTCCTCCTTGACTAGTGGCGGCGAGGAACGGAACGGCGACGCATGACCGTCCGCGCGGTGCAGCGAGGGGCTCCTAGGGCTTGGGAGGGGCGATGCCATGGTGGTCGACGTGAGAGGGAGGGGGAGGAGATAGCGATGAACGTGAACGGAGGGGGAGGAGATAGCGATGTCGTGGGAGGCGCAGTATTTATAGCGAGCAATGGCACACCTACGTAAGATATGGACTGAGCTGCACTGACTTAACTGCAGGTCCAGTTGCGTCACTGACATGTGGGCCAAACCCCTGTTGGGCCCATATGTCAGTGACCCAATGCACCTGCAGTTAAGTAACAGCTACGTGGGCATATTTGTTGGAGTAAATTACGGGGGAGCGAAGGGGTGGAAATATTGCTGGTCACGACGGATTGGACGAGCGTGGGGGGAGGAGAGTCATGCATGCAGATTTTTTCACACGGGGTGGAGTGGTGGGACCGCCGGAGGGAGAAGGAGAGTTTGGCAGGCATATTGTTTCCACACATGGAGAGGAAAAGATTTGGAGACGAACGGGCTTCTTGCAGGTATGGGGAACGGTCCATAATAAGTCATCTTGCATGCCGGGCTAGGTATAGTCTCAAGTCATTAAAAACATACACGCCCCACACATGTTCATATTTCAAGGTGCACTAAATTATTGCATGCGATGATTAAGGCTGGCCATAATGGTGGTATCTTAGCTGGTATCATGCACACGGGAATAGCAAACATGCTGATGTGGCAAAGAATTAAAGAAGAGAGGGGGGTTAGAGTAACTAGTGTTCATGCATGCATTGGTAAACACATTTTTTTGTGAAGAACGACAGCACTAGTTGAGTACTTTTGCAGACTTCAAAAACTATTCCACCGCCTCTACTATCTTGCTAAGAGTAGGTGAAATTTTTGAATCGAGCCCTTTAAACTAGAAGGGAGGTAGTGGTACTCTAAGGCTGGTCATAGTGGGAAGTAGCTTAGACTAGTAACATGCATATGTTACTAGTCTATGTTACTACCTCTATAGTGCATAGTATCATAGATTAGTAACATAGGTGGTCTCATTTATTCCCATGCATGACACATAGTAGCATCACATTTACTGTATTATGTTACGGTATCTACCTATGTTACTATAACCATCTCTCTCTTCTTTAATTGCCTACCACATTAGCATGTTTGCGAGTCCCAAGTGCATGATACTACTTATGTTACCCCCACTATGGCCAGCCTAATAGCTAACCTTGTTGTGATGACAAGATAGGACATGGCACGCACCTGGACGGAGGAACTAGTCTGCATTGTGCATTTAAGTTTTGTCTGAAGTCAATGTACCTCTACTTTCACCAGACTTATAGAAAAATGTGTCAACATTCACAATGTCAAATCAATATTTTTACACTCATTATAAAACGTAGTTCTTATACTCATTATAATCAGTATTGTAGATATTGATATTTTTAGTATAAATTTGGTCGTGGGATTTCATTGATGTCTGTCAAAGCGTGGAGGAAGCAGAGCTTAGGGCTTGCATTGCCGGTCTCTACATAGGTATTTCTCTTCATAATCCTGTAATTTTAGAGACTGATTGCGCTTTTGTGGTAGCGTCTCGTGCATCGGGGGACTATGACAGGTCTGTTATGCGTGACCTGAAGATGAAAGCGTTGAGCATCTCGAAGTTGATCAACAATCTTCAATTGTCAAAGATTAGCCGTTCGGCCAATAAGGTGGCACACTTAATCGCTAAGTATAGCTTTGACAATAGATTAGATGGTATTCTTGTAAATAACGTACCGCCCTGTGTGGTGAATATTGTATCGAATGAGTGTACTGGTGTGGCTGGTTAATTAATATAAGGTGGTGTTCAAAAAAAAGTATAAATTTGGTCAAACACTTTGCAAACGGTTGACGGGAGTAAAAAGGACCAGAGGGAGTATCATGCATGCGGAGTAGGCAAAAAAATGCTTGTCTAAAAAAGGCAAAAAAAATTGCTCATTTATAGCCGGTCGAAGTCTCAAAGGGCGCGACCGCGCGAGGCAGGCGAAGGTCGTGGGAGGCGCGACATTTGACGGAATTAAGTGAAGTTACATCCACGCGCCGGCATGGCGTGCGAACAGGCAGAAGCTATACCGTCAGGCCTACGATATGGGTCTAGTAGACATGACATCTAGTGGGTCCCGCATAGTTCTCAAGAACTCTTTGGGGGCTTGCAGTCGTTTATCCACCGGGCAAGCCAGCAACCCCACACCGTTCGCACGCCCTACTCGTCCCCGTCTTCTACCTTACAACAGCTCGCTCCCAGTCGTCCCGTCCTTTCACATTAGTTCGCTCCAAGTTTTTTTTTGCGGGGTACAACAGTTCAACTTCTCCTAACCCTCCTCCAAATCCATGGCCTCCCAAATCTCCATGGTCGCTGCTGAGTACCAGGTTAGAGCCATCACCGACGATCAGTTCATCGTCATCTACACACGTGGATCCGAGACGGTGAAAGCATGGCTTGCTCGCTTCCTACGCATGTTCAATAGTTCAACGGATGAGTGGGTCGCTGGGCTAGATGTTGAGTACACCACAGTCCTGGGACGAGAGAAGGATCTAAAGGACGAAGAGAGGAAGAAGCCCGTCGTGATCCAGTTTTGCGTACATAACGTTTGCTTGGTCTACCACATATGCCATGCCGACATTGAGTGCCAGGATTTTAAGAACTTCCTCAAGGACAAAAGAGTGAAATTCGTTACTGTAGGCTTTAAGAACGACAGGGATGTCCTGCGTCGGATAGGCTCGCGGAAGGACGTGTTGCCGGCACACGCGCGGATTCAATGAAGGCAGGCGGGGCAGTCTTAAGCTGGTTGCACGCGGCGAGGAGGCGTGCTCAGCCGGGCCTGCAGTGAGTGCGGCCCTCTTGGCCGGCGCGCCGGTTCAATGCCTGCGCTATGAGAGGTCACGTCCGTGTCAGAGCAATCACTCCCTCCAGTCCTTTTTTGTTTGGGTATAACAAAATCTCGTTTTCCATTCACATTTTACAAGTAAAATTTGTGGACAAACTTTGACCCAAAGTACGATGGGGACTAGTAAACCAGAATGGAGGTCGTAGTTTTTTTAATCAAAGAAGGGTTTCCCCTTCCGATTTTCATTACTGAAAACCAGCATCTAAATCTAAACCATAGTATTTGCCCTAGAACTACTAGGTTCAACATCTTGCAACATAAACCCATACAACCTCCATCGCAAAAAAACCATACAACCATACGCCAAGGAGGTACGTAGTACTATGAATTCCATTTTCGCTCCATACCAATCGTTCTAAAAACTACTTACTACTTATAACACGCCATTGAAAATCGGAACTCTTAACCCCGCTAAAAAACGATATTTTAAACGTGGCTACTCGATCTGTGGCAACTGGCGAGCCACCGCGCTCCAAGTCGTTCACCTGTGGTCCCGACCATCAACTCCTACGGATCAAATTATCACGCGAGCTGACTATTCCTACAAAGGTGCTCCACCACGTACCCGGTACCCGCGAATGCAGCAATCGTGCACCTAGGGTTTTAGGGTTTATTTGTTAACGTCACCTTTACGTAACACTCATGTGTGCGAGACAGTGAGAGGCCGACTGCGTGTGTGCGCCTCTTCTCTTCGTATATGTACTCCACCGTTTGTCTGGTGTCCAAAAAATTATAATAACTACTAACAATGTGCCAATGCGTTGCCACATGATCAAAGTAGATTAATACATATTCACCGATTTGATAGAAAAAAGTCTAGTTTTGAAATACGTATATCACTAAAAATATGTTATGTTTCACTCAAATATATTCCTTTGGCGGTTTTGATGAGATAAGGGAGGAATGTTATTGGTTTCAAGATTCGAGAAGTGGTATATGTATAATTTCTACTCTTACTAGCAAGATGCCCGTGTGTTGCACAGAACATCAAGATCATGTGGGAGAAAAGGATGAACGAGTGAAGGCCTTATCTACAAATGTGGTGAAGAGTGCGGGTAAATTGCCATATTTTCCTTCCTATCCGTCAGATATAAATCGGACGACCTACATTGCAGGATGGCAGGCCCACCATCATCACCAACTCTATTTTTTATCCCTACTCTTATAAAAAGCATTGTCGGTGATGATCGTGTGCCTGCCATCCTGCAATATAGGCCGGCTGATCTATATCTGACGGATAGGAAGGAAACTATGGCAATTTTGCAAAAAGATACCCACACCCCTCTCCACATTTGCAAATAAGGCCTTCCCTCGTTCATCCTTTTCCCCCACAAGATAAACTACTCATACAAATGCATCTTGATGTTCCGTGCAATGCATGGGCATCTTGCTAGTTATTGCAAAAAGCCCATGTGTGTGTGAGAGAGAGGGAGAGTGGAGGAGGACGGAGTGCATGTGTGACAAAGACACAAGGAGTGTGTGTGCGATAGGTATCAGCTTAAAATAAGGCGATAGTGTGTGTGTGCACGATCGAGAGGGCGTGTCTCAAGAAGGGAAGAAAAATCTACATAGATACAAGGAGCGGGAGAGAGACATGTATGCGATGGTGGAAGCACGAGTGTGCGGGTGTATAAACCTATCTAGAGGCTAGCTAGTCGATAAATGTTTGTGAGAGAAATACGAGTCGGGGTGCGAAAGCGAGAGTTTTGTGTGTGTGAGAGAGAGACGGTAGTCAGGAAGGGGAGTGGAAGCAGGAGTTGTGTGTGTGTGTCTGTGAGAGAGAGAGAGGAGATGGTAGTCGGGGTTGTCTGATCGGTAAACAAATGAATAATGTCAGTCTGGGATGGAGACGAAAAGGAGACCGCAACAAATGTTGTGTCTACAGGAGAGAGAGAGAGAGAGAGAGTAATTTTAGTGGTATGAGTCATATGTAGAGACATATAGGGTGTGTGAGAGAATCCCATAGAGAGAAAGACAAAGTGAAAGACGAGTCGAGACTGTGTGTGTGGCAGTGAAAAAGAAAGCTTAGGTACCGAGTGATACCAGAGAACAGTAGAGACATGAGAGATAATGAAAACCGTGTAATGTATAATGATAGGGAGAGTGTGACACTTCTCAAGGGAGACGTCGAGAGACCATGTTTGCGAGGATAGGAGAAACATGAAGTGAGCGTGCGGGGGAGCTAGAGAAAAGAGAGTGATAGCTACCTGAAGGAGCATGCATGCGAGAGAGATGGGCGTGAAAGGAGTGAACAAAAAAGGGATTCAAATATTTGAATTCGAGATAATGATACATGTAATCCATACTCGAACCAAAATTGATCTATCAAACATGCATACTCATATGAATTCACGCACATCTATGTTATTTAATATGTAGATATTACTGATCCATACATTTTAGTAGAATATAATTTGGTTAAATTTTTTCGAATTCAACCTTAAGATTTCGAGATCGTTGTATTTGTAAATCATATTATACATATAAAGGAGCAGAATTCTTTGTTGTGCTTTTGAAAGTATATATAAAAAATGATGTATATAGAACGTAATTCCAATTGAAAATGGATCCCGCCTGGAAAAAAATAGAATACAAACGGGATTCGAATTGAGTTGGCACGGTAAACGTGCACTCTGCAAAATTTGAACGAAAAAGGGAAAGTCGCAGTAACCGCCCGAAACCAAAATCTGCGAGATGGAAATCACTACTGCCTATCCCTGCCACGCAAAGCCTATCTGCTGGATTTCTATAGGTTTCGATAGGGGTAGGTTTGTAATTTCACCCAAATGTGACGTAACCGCCTCTCACCCGGATTCATACACAGTGGGCGCCAAAACACAGTGTGTCCTCGACCGAAATTGACTCCCTCCCCAATTCATATTCATACACGGTGGGCGCCAAAAACAAACTCTCGTCGGCAAATATTCGGTGTATGCGAGATTACCGTCCTATCCCCAACCGACTAATGTTGTTGTGATGTAGTAGAAATTTGAAACGGGGGCTAAGTTTGTAAATTTCCTCGCATTTGAGACAAGCGCGCCCTGAATACATGGTTCCCCCCTTCCTCTCTACCTCCCTTTTCCCCATTCGTACTCCGTGGGCGCCAAAACACCCTCTCCACCCCACCCTCCTCCGTCCGCCGCCGTCCGCCACCCCATCCACCGCCGTCCTCCTCCACCATGCCGGAGCTGATACCCCGACGCCGCCGTCCATTACAAGAGATCGACCTCTCTCATCCACGGCTTTGGAACGGGATCCTTGCATCCCGTCCTCTCGCTTCATCCCCGCCGTCGTCCACCTTGTCGGTGCCGCTCCTACGACCGTCTCGTCCACCGCGCCCCGCCGCCACCGTCTACCCTCCTAGATCTGCTTCCACGCCGCCGACAGCCATCGCTACCGCAGCACCGTCAAATTCTCAGCAGATGCGTACACGGCGCCGCACGAGAGGCGGTACTCTTTCGTATCTGCTCAACTTATTTATCGCAGCAAGAAAATAGATCGCCACTGCTTTACTCTGATTTCTTGTCTTGGTTGCAAAGTTGCCTTTGTCTGGTTTGCACCTTCAGATCCGCCATGGCACGCTCAACACTATACTCCCAATGCTTATGGTTTTCCCCTTTTATATTCCACACTAGTTAAATCACAGTAGACTAAATTTCAAAACTGGGTCAGTCGATTTTTCAGAGCTCGTCGGAGTTCACCGGTGCGATCGAAGGGGCTCGGGTGGTTGTGGGGCCTCGTCGAACGAAGAAAACTCGACGCGGGTGGGGGTTGGGGCGGGGGTGGGGGTGGGGGTGGCGGAGGAACACAGGCGGTGGGGGCCGGTGGTCCGGCTGGCGGCCCGTGCGGTGTTCTGTATGGGAAGAATCAGAGACGAGGAAGAAGAAGGGTTAGGAGACATAGGATCTTCATCCAACCGCCTGAAATGGTCCAGAGACAGCTGGGAGTTGCATTCTTAATGTGCTCTGGTTCATCATGCGTGGGCATTGCGCAACCAACATTTTATTATCCAAAATCTGCTTGCTCTTCTTTACCTGGACTGGGCTACCTTGAGCCTATCACGAATCAACTTCACTTTCTGTTCAGACTCCTTAATCAAATCTGGTCCAAACAACTGACGGTCTCCAACTTCGTCCCATAACAACGGTGTTCTACACCTCCTTCCGTACAAAGCTTCGAAAGGGGCCATCTTCAAACTGGTTTGATAACTGTTGTTATAAGAAAACTCCGCATATGGCAAATTGTCGTCCCAACTTGATCCATAATCTAGCGCGCAGGCTCTCAACATGTCCTCCAAAATCTGGTTGACTCTCTCGGTCTGTCCATCTGTCTGCGGGTGAAATGTTGTACTGAATTCCAGCCTGGTTCCCAATGTTTCATGTAGCTGCTTCCAAAACTTCGAGGTAAATTGGGTTCCTTGTCTGATACAATGGTCCTCGGAAATCCATGCAAACATACTATCCTGGTCATGTATATCTTTGCCAACTTAGCACTGGTGTAAGTGGTCTTCACTGGAATGAAATGAGCCACTTTCGTCAAACGGTCGACTACAACCCATATCGAGTCATAGCCTGAACGAGTCCTGGGTAATCCTGTGATAAAATCCATGCCTATTTTATCCCACTTCCATTCGGGTATCGGCAATGGCTGTAGCAATCCTGCTGGCTTCTGATGCTCTGCCTTCACTCTCTGACATACATCACAAACTGCTACAAACTCCGCAATATCCTTCTTCATTCCGGTCCACCAGAAAGTATTCTTCAAATCCAAATACATCTTGGTATTCCCTGGGTGAATCGAGTACGGTGAATCATGGGCTTCTTGCAAAATCAACTTCCTGATCTCCGGATCATTTGGCACATATACACGGTCCTCGAACCATAAGGTATCGTGCTCATCCTCACGAAATCCCTTGGCTTTTCCTTTGCTCATCTTCTCCTTTATCTCTTCAATCTCCTTGTCTGTCTTCTGAGCTTCTCTGATCCTTTCCATCAAGGTAGACTGAATCTCCAATGTCGCTAAATAGCCTCTAGGGACTATCTCCAAGCATAGCTCACGTATGTCCTCGGCTAACTCCTGAGGTAACTCTCCTGTCATGAGGGTGTTGACATGACTCTTGCGGCTCAACGCGTCTGCTACTACGTTAGCCTTTCCGGGGTGATAATGCAATCTCATATCATAGTCTTTGATGAGCTCCAACCATCTCCTCTGTCTGAGGTTTAACTCCTTCTGCGTGAAAATGTACTTCAAACTCTTGTGATCCGTGTACACCTCACAATGGTTTCCGATGAGAAAATGTCTCCATGTCTTCAATGCATGCACCACGGCTGCTAATTCCAAATCATGCGTAGCATAATTCTTCTCATGGGGTTTAAGTTGTCGTGAAGCATACGAAACAACTCTTCCTTCCTGCATAAGCACTGCTCCAAGTCCTCGACGAGAAGCGTCGCAATAAACTTCATAGTCCTTGCGTTGATCTGGCAGAATCAACACGGGTGAGGTAACCAATCGTTTCTTCAACTCCTGGAAACTAGCTTCACATTCCACAGTCCAATTGAATTTGGTGTCCTTCTTCAATAGCTCAGTCATGGGCTTAGCAATCCTTGAGAAATTCTCGATAAATCTCCGGTAGTATCCTGCGAGTCCAAGAAAACTCCGGATTTCTCCAACTGTAGTGGGTGATTCCCAACTGGTCACTGTGTCAACCTTGGCAGGGTCTACTGCTATTCCTTCTCCAGAAATAACATGTCCAAGGAATCCAACTTCCTTCAACCAAAACTCACATTTGCTGAACTTAGCATATAACTGATGTTCCCTGAGCTTCTCAAGCACCAATCGTAAATGCTTCTCATGCTCTTCTTCATCCTTGGAAAATATTAAAATATCATCAATGAACACCACGACGAACTTATCCAAAAACTCCATAAACACTTTGTTCATCAGGTTCATGAAATAGGCAGGTGCGTTAGTCAGTCCAAATGACATAACGGTATACTCATACAATCCATATCTGGTGGTAAATGCCGTCTTGGGTATATCCTGCTCTCGAATCTTTAACTGATGGTATCCTGATCGTAGATCGATCTTGGAGAATACTTTAGCTCCTTGCAGGCGGTCAAACAAATCATTGATCATCGGTAGTGGGTACTTGTTTTTGATGGTCACTTCATTCAATCCTCGGTAATGAACGACCATCCTTAGTGATCCATCTTTCTTCTCTACTAGAAGTACTGGTGATCCCCAAGGTGACGAACTTGGGCGAATATAGCCTTTATCCAGTAACTCCTTGATTTGCTTCTTAATTTCCTCCAAATCCTTTGCGGGCATCCTGTACGGTCTCTTAGATATTGGCCCTGTGCCTGGCAAAAGTTCAATCAAGAACTCAATGTCTCTATCTGGTGGCATGCCTGGCAACTCTTCTGGAAATACATCCGGATAATCCTTCACTACTGGTACTTCCTCCTGTACAACTCCTGATAAGGAATTCACTTGAGTCCTCTTCGGCATATGCCTGGATACATACTGGATCCTCTTTCCTTCCGGGGTGGTAAGCAAAATAGTCTTGCTGGCACAATCGATGTTTCCTCCATACAACGATAGCCAATCCATTCCCAAAATCACATCCAAGCCTTGCGATTCCAAAACAATGAGGTCTGAGGGGAAAACATGCCTACCAATGGCCAACGGTATCTTAAAACATCCCTGGGTGGCCATATACTCTGCTCCTGGCGAGGTTACTAACATGGGGCTTTTGAGAACTTGGGTGGACATCTTAAACTTGTTTACGAATCCCCTTGATATGTATGAATGCGATGCACCAGTATCGAAAAGAACAGTTGCAGTAAATGACTTAACCAAAAACTTACCTATTACTGCATCAGGCTGAGCTTCAATCTCCTCCACGCTCACGTGGTTCACATGTCCTTTGTTGAACGGGTTCGGCTTCTTCCCAGAGCTTCCATTGCCATTTCCATTTTGGGCTTCGGGACAATCAGTTGCATAATGTCCCGTCTTCTGGCACTTGAAACAAGTAATGTGACTTAGATCTCTCTTGGTTGGGGTAGATGGGTTGGTGCGGTTCTGTCCGTTTCCTCCTCCATTCCCATTACCATTCTTGGAGCCATTATGGTTGTGCGAACTACCTCCTCCATGGGTATGCTGAAACTGTCCTCCCGGCTTCGGGGTAAATCGTGGCTTCTGCTGGGCTCCAGAATTATACTTCCCTTGTCCATACTTCCTCTTGCGGTTTTCAATCTGCTGTTGCTTCCCTTCAATCATGAGAGCTCTATCTACCAGCTCCTGGTAGTTGTTGAAAGTTGCTACCATCAACTGCATACTCAGCTCATCATTCAATCCTTCCAGAAACTTCTCCTGCTTGGCTGCATCCGTAGCAACGTCATCTGGTGCATAACGTGCTAACTTACTGAAATCTTCCACATATTGGCCTACGGTGCGTCCTCCTTGGCGTAGGTTGCGAAACTCACGCTTCTTCATAGCCATAGCTCCTGCTGAAACATGAGCTGTACGGAAAGCTTGCTGAAACTGGTCCCATGTGACAGTGTCAATAGGGTGCGTGGTTGTATAATTCTCCCACCATGATGCTGCGGGTCCATCAAGCTGATGTGCGGCAAAACGCACTCTTTCCGCGTCTGTGCATCCTGCAGTGGTCAACTCCCTTCCAACTTTGCGGAGCCAATCATCTGCTACAATCGGCTCGGTGCTACTGGAAAACATCGGCGGGTTTAGCCTTAAGAAACGGGCTAAGTGATCAACAGGTGGTGGTGGCGGTGGGTTGTTGTTGTTGCCTTGGTTCTGAACTAACACTTGCATCAAGGCATTCTGTTGCTGAATCAACTGGGTGATCTCTGGCGGGAAAACAAATCCGGTGTCGCGTCTCGGAGGCATCTGATAGGTTTAGAAAAGATGAGAATTAAGAATAGAATGAGGTCTAGAGAGAAAACACTACCCATATGCTCATGAGGCAAATTCAATCAATATCACTCAATCAATCCAAACAAGGCAAAACAATCGATCTAACTAGCGTTACAAAGTGCTTGAGCTATACTACTAAATGGGGGAAAACTACTACTGATATGGTAGTCTACTAAAAATTCTGATCCGTTGAAGACTCCATGATGTCTGCTCCAGCTTCATCAATCCATTCGCCTTCACTTGGTTCCGAGTCGGTGTCGTCGATGATGATGTAGTTATCCGGACAAGTGCATTCGTCGACTTCTGCTTTTGGCACTGGATTTCCCACGAATGATCCAATCTTATTCTCCAGGTCGTCAATCTTCCCTACTAGTGCGTTGATTTCCTCCAAATAGTCTTCGCGTGTAGTCTTGAGTTCTTCTTGGAGCTCCTTGATCTTCGTGAATGCCTTCTTCAGTTCTTCCTTGTCCGTGCATATCTGATTCTCCTGGCGTCGAATATGTTGGTTCTGCTCCTGGATGAAAGCTGCAATTGATCCATCCTTCTTGGTCTTGATCATCTCCCATTGCGCGTCTCGACGTCCACAAATTTGATAAATTGTATCCTTAAGCTCCTGGTGATAGACTTCTCCAATGCGTCCCATGGCGATGTGTGCGGCCATGCTCTTCCCTAAACTCCAAGTTGGTGCTTCGAAAACCAATCTCATGGCACTAAACATCCTTCCTGGAATGATAACTTGAATCTTCCAGCTCTCCTCTTCAGGTAATGTGGCGTTGTAGGTTCCGGTGACGCTTGGTATTCCTATGTTCAAGTACTTGGTGACTTCCTTCAAATGTCTTCCAAACGGCGTGTCTTCATCTGGTTGCATGAACTTGCTCCTTGCATTCGCCATTCCTAAAAGAGTAGAAAGTGGAGAGGAGTCAGAAATGAGAAGAGAGAAGTTTTCTAGGGCTTAAGCTTAGTGGTCGTGTCCTATAGTCAGCGTGTGCTCTGATACCAACTTTGTAGCGACCAGACCTCAAATGGCCTGTGCTGCTGTGCACCAGTGTCATCCCTGGATCAGTAATGCTGACACGCACAGTACAA
Source organism: Triticum aestivum (assembly GCF_018294505.1). Classification (NCBI taxonomy): domain Eukaryota; kingdom Viridiplantae; phylum Streptophyta; class Magnoliopsida; order Poales; family Poaceae; genus Triticum; species Triticum aestivum. The sequence goes on from NC_057799.1 coordinate 566,269,823, forward strand.
ATGGAGGATTTATAACAGAGTAGCAATCACACACTTATTACATCGAATATCTCCGAAGAGATCAAGTATAATAAACATGGCTTAAGGCCATCTAAAAACGATAACAGCGGAAGACATGGAAGATAAGTGAGTCCATCAACTCCAGCGGCATCACTGAGTATAAGACCACGACCTAAGGCACCTTACTCGTCGTCTGAAAAGTCTGCAACATGAAACGTTGCAGCCCGAAAATGGGTCAGCACATAGAATATGCTGGCAAAGCAACACATAGAGAGCAATGAACAATGAAAGGCTATACTATATGCATATATGGCTGGTGGAAAGGCTCTATGGTTACAGTTTTGCGAAAAGCCAATTTTATCCTACTGCAAAGGAATAAATTTTATTTAACTATCATGGTGGTTGAAACATTGAGAAGGTACCTCCAACTCAATCCCAATTAAGTATCATCATTAACCCAACAAAATTAATTAAAAGTATCACGGTGATGAGATTCAAATGATAATCCAGGTACTAGATACTCAAGTTGTCCATAACCGGGGACACGGCTAATCATGATCAGTTTGTACACTCTGCAGAGGTTTGTGCACTTTTCCCCACAAGACTCGATCGCCTCCGCTTGATTCTCGCACTACAGGTTGTTTGAGAAACGGATGACCGAGACACAGTCTTTCAGAAACAGTCACTCTCTACTCTGGATGGACCGGTACACCTACTTTCCCCTACATCTGCTAGTCCACCTCTTCAAGAGATCCTGTAACCTACTCAGCTATGCTAGAGCCCATAATAGCTTGCGGCTGCACACGGAAGTTTCTAGCATGAAAATCTTATGATCCCTTTGAGCCTGGGTGGCGGACCTTATACATACAGACAACACTGGGTTCTCCAGGTGTCTCAATCCACCCAGATGTGAGTTTTAGTTGCCACCTTAAGTTGAACCATTATTAAACACTCACATCTGTCATGAATATCTCTCAAACCCAATCCACGTCTACGAGCATAGCATGGCAATATAATAGCAACGTAGAAGTAACTCCCAAGGGTTTGATAAGAAAACAGGTAATAGGTACTACCTCAACTACTTCCCAGTACCCACAGTTTAATTAGATCCTAATCATGCAATGTGTTTGAGGAAATAGATCTAATGCAATAAAACTGGGTATGAACGGGGTATGATCAAAGTGTTACTTGCCTTGCTGATGATCCGCAAAGACTAGCGAGTCGAAGTAACAAGCGGCACACTCCGGGTACTCTAACGCAAGCAAACAAGCATACAATCAGTACTCATCTAATGCACATGTAAAACTCGAAAGAAAGATCCAACCAGAAAGTTCAACTTAAGAACTCCGGTTTGCAAAAAGAATCAACTCGAAAGAAACAACGAAAGTCAAACGGCGAAAGAAAGAAACTTCGTTTGCTAAACTGGATCTAGGTCAAATTTTACTGTAGCAAAAACTTGTTTGAGTAGGTTAAACGGAAAGAGAATTTCGAGACGAAACTTTAGGCGCTTGAATCACCTGATTCCGATAAACGAGCGAAAAGTTAAACAGATTCGAAGTTTCGATCAGAAATCGAATCCGAGAAAATAACGAGAAAATCCGACGAAAAAGAAAATCGGACGAACGGTTAAATAACGGACATTCGTTAACAGAGAAAAACCGACGACCGCGTTCGTTAAAACGAACGGTTCGGTGAACGCTCATAAAATAAGAAAACCAAAAAAAACGATCTAGGGTTTTTTTTCTTCAGAAAAACCGGTCAACTCGAACGGCAGTACCTCGGCGGGGCTCGCTCCGGCGGGCGGGGTCGGCGGCGGGGGGGTGCGGGGCTCGGGCGGCGGTTCCAGCGGGCGAGGGGCGAGGCAAACGGCGGGCGGCGGCGGGCGACTAGATGCGGGGCGGCGGCGGCGGCTTCTCCGGCGATGGTGGCGGCGAAAACGGAGGGGGGGTGCTATATATAGGTAGGGGGGCTTGAGGGCTTGGGGGAGGGGCAAAGCCCGAGGCGGCGGCGGCTTCGTGCCCCCGGCGGACTCCGGCGGCGTGGGGAAGAAGGGGAGGTCGCGGCGGCGTGGGCCTGGCTTCGGCTGGGCCTCGGCCCAGTCGGGCAAGTGCGTATTTTTTTTTATAAATATGTTCCGAGGAAAATATTGCATAGAAAAATAAATAAAAATCGGAAAAATACGAAATAAATTTTCCCCGTCTAGTTAGAAAATCTAGAATAGGATGAACATTTTTAAAATCAAAAATAAATATTTTGAAAACATGCATAGTTTTAAATGCAATAAAAATTGCAAATAAAATCCAATAAATTCCAAATAATGATTTTAACATTTTTCCTCCAGTATTTCAAATGTTTTGGAGAAGTCATATTTTCTCCTCTCGTTTATTTTTAAAATGAAATATTTTTTCGGAGAGAAAAATAATTAAAATCCCAATCCTCGTTTGAAAATCAAATAAGAAAATTTGAGAAAATCCCCAACTCTCTCCGAGGGTCCTTGAGTTGCTTAGGATTTTTCGAGGATTTGTCAAAATGCAATAAAACATGATATGCAATGGTGATCTATGTATAACATTCCAAATTGAAAATTTGGGATGTTACATTTGTCCATCTCAAGCCTTCAAACTTTGTTGTATATATTTGGTTAGGCATGACTGCAACAGCTGTTTATTTTTGGTGTTTGCATCAAATTTTTGCTTAAAGTTTATTATGTAGTTCATAAACAAAAGTTTGTCCTTTCTCAATTTAAGTTTTGAGTTGTACAACCAAGTTCCTTCTTCATACCATGTAAATTAAACTATACAGAGCAAGTGATCTTCTTTTGCACTGCATGTATGCTTCTGTTCTTCATCCATAATCCAGTGGTGTGGTGAACCTACCCACTACAGCACAATGTCATATTCTGCAATGTCTTAACTATGAACAATGTCATATCATTCTACTATTATTTAAACCGTCTATTTATTTGCCAATCTGAAATGGTATAAATTGACAACACACTAACCATTGATACTTATGAGTTCTTGATCTGTAATCCAGTGGTGTCGTGAAGCTGCAAACTCCTTCACAATGTCATTTCCTGCCATGTCTTGACCTGAACAATACCATATTGTGTTAATGCAATTTTAAACTGTGCCACTTTATTCGTCAGTAAGAAATGTGATGAATTGTCAGCACTGATACTTTTATGTGCAAAACATGTCATCTGTCTGCTTGTTTATCTTTCAGAGTGAGGAAGATATAAGTGTTGAACAAGCGCAGTCTCATCATCTTGCTCAGCTGCTTGCGCTGCAGCTCCCCAGCAGGGCTAACCTCTCTTGAACTCTATTGAAGTGCTGTCGGTTTTGTATATTATTTTGTCGGCGCGTTTATTTGCACTGGTGGCGATCTTTGATGCCCAGTGTATGTAATCTGCTGCCTGCTTGTGCTTTATCATAGTGGCGAACTTTGATGCCCAGTGGATGTAATATGCCGTAATTTCTTTATTGTATAGTCTAGGTTTTTTCTTATTCACGATGTTGCAGTTATTTTACTGTATATATATCCTGTCTTCACAGTAAACCGGCCAAACCGTAAAATTACGGTACATTTTCGGGCCGTCATGCAATCACGATGTAGGTTGGGCCTTAAACGTGCCGAACAGCTCACGGGCCGGCAGCAGCCCGAAATGAACCCCGGCCCATGATTGTGCGAATCAAATCACGGGTTTTTAACAGGCCAAAATTGTCTCGGTCATTGTTTGGCCCAATCAGATATCGGCTGCGAGCAGGCCAGATGCAAACCGGGCCGTAGTTAGGCCCAACTATATGACGGGCTTTTAACAGGCCGAAATTAATATAGGGCCGAAATGTTAAACGGGCCCTTAACAGGCCAAAACTAATATCATGCCGAATTACTAAGTGGGCCTTTAGCAAGTGGGCCCAAAAGCATAGTGTCCAGTTGACGGGTCGAATCTGATATGGGCCATAATTGAGCCCAAAGCCTCTTAAAGGGTCGGACCTGATCTGGGCCGTAATTTGGCCCAGAACGTGGTAGGCTTTTAACGGGCCGGATCTCACATGGGCCACTATTAGGCCCAGAGCGTGGCAGGCCATTAATGGACCGGATCAAATATGGGCCGGCATTTGGCCCAAAACATGGCAGCCAGTTAATGGGCCGGCCTACTAGGGTCCTCAAAATCTTGTGGGCCTACAGCTGGGCCGACCCATTAATGTCGGCGAAATCTCGCGGGCCTTTAGCTGGGCCGGCCCATTATGATCCGCAAGAATCTTGTGGGCCTTTACCTAGGCCGGCCCATTATGGCACACAAAAATCTTGTGGGCCTTTAGCTGGGCCGGCCCATTATGGCCCGCAAAATCTTGTGGGCCTTTAGCTGGGCCAGCCCATTATGGTCCGCAAAATCTCGTGGGCCTTTAGCTGGGCCGGCCCATTATGGTCCGCAAAATCTTGTGGGCCCTTAGTTGGGCCGGCCCATTTAAACTTGATGGGCCGGTCCACGTGTCAACATATCATAGGCGCGTCTTGCCCATTGGATGAGTGACACCTGTGCCAACGCGGACCTGACACGTGTCTCCTCCAGCCAATGATGATTTTACACGTGGAAAATCCCCATTGGTCGGGGCTGTTAACGGGTTATCGGATCCAAAACCCGACCCGATAGCTTAACGGTGTTCCGTTACGGTGGATGCCACGTGTCGGTCACCCTTGACGAAAGCACTTCTGTGACGCGCGATTTATCGTCATGGAAGTGGACACTTCCGTGATGATAATTTTGGTAATGTCATGGAACACTTCTACGACAGCACAGGTATGACTATCTTGATTCTGTCATAAATTTGTCATGGATGTACATGCATGACAAAAAACGCGACCTACTGTGACAAACATGTATCATCACGGAAGTGTATTTTTTTGTAGTGACTAATGCAAGGAATCAAACATATCATATTCAGTGATCTACAAGTTTTATGTAGGGTTTTATGACTAACCATGAATGACCAGTTCCTGTCATCTCTCTAAATAGATATAAGTGAAGCACGAGAGTTTTAATTATTTCTACAAAAGATATGCCCACGCTCTAACAAATATAACTGAAGCAAAAGAGCATTCTACAAATGGCGGTTGTCTATGTAAAGAGAAACAGGCAATCCAAGCTTCAAATGATATAAGTGAAGCACACGAAGCATTCTATAAAGCCATACTCAAAAGATTTAAGTGAAGTGCAAAGAGAATTCTATAAATAAACCAAGGACTATCTCATACCAGCATGGTGCATAAAAGAAAAGTGAAAACTAAATGCAAAAGACGCTCCAAGATTTGCACATATCGCATGAACGAAACGAATCCGAAAACATACCGATACTTGTTGAAGAAAGAGGGGATGCCTTCCGAGGCATCCCCAAGCTTAGACGCTTGAGTGTCCTTGAATATTTACTTGGGGTGCCTTGGGAATCCCCAAGCTTGAGCTCTTGCCTCTCCTCCTTTTCCTCATATCGAGACCTTCTCGATCATCGAACACTTCATCCACACAAAACTTCAACAGAAAACTCGGTAAGATCCGTTAGTATAATAAAGCAAATCACTACTCTAAGTACTGTTTCAAACCAATTCATATTTTGTTTTTGCATTGTGTCTACTGTAATATAGCTTTCACATGGCTTAATCCACTGATATAAATCGATAGTTTCATCAAAACAAGCAAACTATGCATCAAAAACAGAATCTGTCTAAAACAGAATAGTCTGTAATAATCTGAACATTCACCATACTTATGATACTTGAAAAATTCTTCCAAAATTAGGAAAAATAAAAAATTCGTATAGAAAGGCATTTCAAAAAGAACCAGAACCATTTGACGTCCCAGTAAAAAATTAAAAATCGCGCACTACAGCCAAAGTTTTGATCCTGCACCGTACAAACCAACAAGCATTGTAAACATCCTAAAGGCAAACCTTGGCACATTATTTTTATAATACAATGGAATTGTACAAGGGGATAATTATTTTTGTTGAAAAGTTTCTGTAATCAAGATTCACAAAGTTGCCGTGAGCATGAACAAAGTTCAAGGAGCTCTCCCACTTCAACAATGCTTGTCTTTCTCACTTTCACTTTCTTTTTTGAAAAGTTTTGGGTTCCCCTCTTTATTTTTGTTGTTTTTAAACTATATGAAAGCACTCAAAAGAAATAAATGACTCTCTAAAACTTCCGGGTTGTCTCCCTGGCAGCGCTTTCTTTAAAGCCATTAAGCTAGGCATATAGTGCTCAAGTAGTGAATCCACCCGGATCCCAAGGTATATCAAAGCCAATTTTAATTAGCAATGATTTGTAATTTAGTAGTGAGCACAAAGCAACATATATCATGCAACAACGAAGTCTAACTCTCTTCCTATGCATCAGCATGTCATAAAAGAACAATTCATGCACACATAGTAAAGGCCAATGCATAGTATAAACAGTTTCTTGCAATTTTATCGTATTGGAAACATAGAGAGGTGGAGATATAGTTCCTCTCTCATAATAATTGCAAGTAGGAGCAGCAAGCACATGCATATTATATCCATCAAAATCATCATGTGCAACGGTAAAAGGCAACCCATCAATATAATCCTTAATAAAGGCAAACTTCTCCGATATAGTGTAGTCTGGAGAATTCAAAAAGATAATAGGACTATCATGCGTGGGTGCAATAGCAACAATTTCATGTTTAACATAAGGAACTATAGCAAGCTCATCTCCATAAGCATAATTCATATTGGCATCTTGGCCACAAGCATAGCAAGCATCATCAAAAAGGGATATTTCAAGAGAATCAATGGGATCATAACAACCATCATAGCAATCATCCTTCGGTAAGCACGAAGGGAAATTAAACAATGTATGATTTAAAGAGTTACTCTCATTAGAAGGTGGGCACAGGTAGCTAATCCGCTCTTCCTCCTTTTGTTCTTTGCTCTCCTCCTCATCTTTCTCATCCAATGAACTCGCAGTTTCATCAATTTCTTCTTCCATAGACTCCTACAAAATATTAGTCTCTTCTTGGACAGCGGAGTAGTCCTCAATATATGGTTCAACATAGGCATTAGAAGCATAATTATCATAGCAATATTTAAGTATGGCAAAAATTTCAGATTTGTAAAGAGTAGCATCATACGTTTCAATCAAAGAAGCAATTTCGTAAGCACCCTTAAAAGCAACAAATTCTTCAATTTGTTGAATATCATAGTAATTATGAACACCCTTAGCATACGAAGATAGGATTCCATTATCAATAAACTCACATTGGTAGGGGAGGTGTTTCTTAGGGTTTTCAGAACAACAAGTAACATCATATATTTCACATAAATTCCAAGCATAGATTGCGAACGATGAATTTGACCCAATAGAATTTTCCCTTTTTCAGATATTCGGTGTCGCGCATAACAAGCATGCTCATCTAAAGATTTGCCCTCAACTAAGCTAGTTGGGGTTTCAGCACGAGCACAAAGGGATCGAAGATGATCCAAGTAAAAAGCTTCAGGAGTGTGATAGATTTTGAGTGGTTCTTCAACCATTGGTTCGGTAGGTACAACTAATTTTTTTTGGTATTTTTCGTTTCCTACCCATAACTAAAGATAGAAAACAACTAAGAACAGCAAATAAAAATTACTTAGTGATAAAGCAAACAAGCACACACGAGAATATTCACCCCACGCTATGGCTCCCCGGCAATGGCGCTAGAAAAAGATCTTGATAACCCACAAGTATAGGGGATCAATTGTAGCCTCTTTCGATAAGTAAGAGTGTTGAACCCAACGAGGAGCTAAAGGTAGAACAAATATTCCCTCAAGTTCTATCGACCACCGATACAACTCTACGCACACTTGACGTTCGCTTTACCAGAAACAAGTATGAAACTAGAAGTACTTTGTAGGTGTTTTCGGATAGGTTTGCAAGATAATAAAGAGAGCGTAAATAAAAGCTAGGGGCTGTTTAGATAAGGACACAACTAAATTAGTTTTAGTAGAAAGCTTTTCGTTACGAGAAAGTTATTTGTCCCTAGGCAATCGATAACTAGACCAGTAATCATTATTGCAATTGTACTTGAGGGAGAGGCATAAGCTAAGATACTTTCTCTACTTGGATCATATGCACTTATGATTGGAACTCTAGCAAGCATCCGCAACTACTAAAGATCATTAAGGTAAAACCCAACCATAGCATTAAAGTATCAAGTCCTCTTTATCCCATATGCAAACAACCTACTTACTCGGGTCTGTGCTTCTATCACTCACGCCACCCACCATAAGCAAATCATGAACATATTGCAAACCCTACCGCGGGAATCCCTCACGCTTGCGCGACACGGAGAGCACCATAGGACAGCACCATAAAACATGCAACTCAAACCAATTTGGCCTCCATGGCGTGGGAGGGGCGAGAGCCCCTCCGAGATTGGATTTGTCTCTCTGTCTCTCTCTGTTTCTGCGTTCTCGTCTGGTGCCCTTTCACCGTTTTGTATATATATGGAGATCCGTAACTCCGATTGGACTGAAACCTTCGCCGTGATTTTTTACCAAAAATTAGCTTTCTTGCGGCCGAAGAAGGGCATCAACCGCCTTACGGGTGGCCCACGAGGGTCAGGGGGGCAGGGGCGCCCCCTGCCTCGTGGCCACCTCGAGCACCGTCTCGCGTGTATTTTTCTTCCGGAATTTTCCAAATATTCCAAAAATAAGCTCCGTACGTTTTTATCCCGTTTGGATTCCGTTTGATATGGATATTCTGCGAAACATAAAACATGCAACAAACAGGAACTGGCACTGGGCACTGGATCAATATGTTAGTCCCAAAAATAGTATAAAAAGTTGCCAAAAAGTATATGAAAGTTGAATAATATTGGCATGGAACAATAAAAAATTATAGATACGACGAAGACGTATGAGTGAGGCATGCGGTGGCCCACCAATTGGCCACCCCACAAATTGCGGCGATCGAGCCCGATGAAACTCTCTACGGCCTGTTCGACTGGCTCCGTCGAGACTGCATCCGAGTGCGACAGCAGTGACCCCGCGGTGAAAGTCCTGATGGTCAATGGACCGCGCAGTCCTCCTGGCTTCCCCCGCGACAACGGCGACAATGGTGGCGGCGATCCGTCGCGCATCCACGAGGAGTACCGCCCCGAGCCCCTCTCTTCGCAGCAAAGGGAAGAGCTTCGCCACCGCAACATGGATGCACTTCACACTCCTATCGTTGGAGAAGAAACCCCCGAGGCCCGGGCCTTGGAGGAGGTGCGCCTGGCCAACTTGGCTGAGCGCACTCGACTGGAGAACCTCCAGCACGCACTCGACGAACGTGCTCGGCAGCGGATTCCTGAGTCCAGTTGACGGCAGCTTTTTCCGCCTCCTACTCAGGTATACCAAACTCCGATTCAAAATCTCACAGCTGCAGCCCGAATAGCAGAGTCAATTCAGCCCTCCCAGTCGGAGGCTCGCAGAGGTTTGATGCAGATCCGAGCTTTACTCCGAGTAGCGGGAGAGCAGAACACAGCGGTATCTCAGTCGCGGAATAAGATCCATAGCAGATCTGTCATGGTAGACACAGTTTAGTCAGCTCACAGCCCGAGATCGCCTCAGAGGCGTGAGGGACGTGGTGACCGGCGAGATCAGTACAGAAACCGTGAGCAGTATGGTCACCGACTCGACCGCGATGACCGTCACCGAGCACCTACACCTCCTCCGAGGAGTGGGTCACATGTGCCTCGGCAACACGATGACAAGCGTCCTCACAGTGGCGGACGAAGGATTCCAGTCGACCCCAGAGAGCCAGGCTTTGATGCGAGATCTATTCTCGTTCAAGGTTTGGTTGACAGGAACAGGGCACACAGAGATGACCATGATAGTGATTATCCGACTGGCAGCAGAGTGCGTGTTTCAGGTCCCGAGTGTTTTAGCAGAGCCATCAGAGCAGCAGTGATTCCTCCCAACTTCGGGTTGGCAACTGGAGTCAGCAAGTTCACTGGTGAGTCCAAGCCTGACACTTGGCTTGAGGACTACCGAGTGGCTGTGCAGATCGGTGGTGGCAATGATGAAGTGGCCATGAAGCACCTTCCTCTGATGTTGGAGGGCTCGGCCAGAGCGTGGTTGAATCAGTTAGCACCTGGCAGCATATATAGTTGGGAAGAGCTTGCCCGAGTGTTTGTTAGAACCTTTGAAGGTACATGCAAACGACCAGCGGGGTTGACAGAGTTGCAGTCCTATGTGCAGAAAGCGAATGAGACCTTGAGAGATTATATCCAGAGATGGATCACATTGCACCACACAGTAGAGAAAATATGTCAGATCACCAAGCAGTTTGTGCCTTCAAGGAAGGTGTATAGTACCGAGAGTTGAACCTGAAGTTCGGTCGAACAGGAGATATGTCCCTGAGTCGAATGATGGAGATTGCCACCAAGTATGCCAATGGTGAAGAGGAGGACCGACTCTGGAGTGGCAAGCACAAAACAATCGCCTAGGAAGCCGAAGCATGGACTTCCAATAGGAAACAGAAACGCAAGGACGAACCAGCAGCTCCTGGTGAAGCTTTAGTTGTGGCTGAAGGGAAGTTCAAGGGGAAGCCCAAAGGGCCATGGAACCCCAAGAAAGTTAAGGATCAAGACGGAAATGATGTGTTGGATTTACCTTGTCACATTGACATCAAGAAAGATGAGGAGGGTAATCTGATTTACCCTAAACACACCACTCGACAGTGTCGGCTCCTGATCCAACAGTTCCGAGAGAAACAACCCAAGGAGAAGGAAAAGGAGTCAGGCAAGGGTGAAGATAAGGAAGAAGACGATGATGGTTTTCCCAACGTCAATTCCACTTTGATGATTTTTGCTGATGTTGAAAGCAAAAGTCGACTCAAAGTTATAAACAGAGAGGTGAACATGGTTGCTCCGGCAACACCAAGTTATCTGAAGTGGTCCCAGACTGCCATCACATTCGACCAGTCTGACCATCCAGCTCATATAGCCACCCCTGGGAGGCAAGCGCTGGTGGTCGACCCAGTTGTTGAAGGCACTCGACTGACTAAAGTGCTGATGGATGGTGGAAGTGGCCTGAATATCTTGTATGCTGAAACCTTGAAGGGAATGGGCATTCCGATGTCCAAGCTTAGCGAAAGCAACATGAGTTTTCATGTCGTCATACCTGGCAAGAAGGCTGAATCACTCGGCCAGATTGCCCTTGATGTAGTTTTCGGTGATTCCAAGAATTACCGCAAAGAAAAGTTGACATTTGAAGTAGTGGATTTCCAGAGTGCTTATCATGCCATTCTGGGTAGGCCTGCTTATGCACGTTTCATGGCTCGACCGTGTTACGTGTATCTCAAGTTGAAAATGCCTGGTCCCAGAGGAGTAATCACTATCACTGGTAATCGGCAGAAGGCAGAAGAGTGCTTCCAGAAAGGCTCAAGAATCACAGATGCACAAATGGCAGTAGTAGAATTGCAAGAGTACCGGAAAAATGCAGATCCAAGTGATTTGTTGCGAGCCAAGAAGCCTGCCGCAGACTCTGCATTTCAGTCGTCCGGTGAAACGAAGCCGATTCATATTCACCCGACCAATCCCAATGCTGCTCTGACTCATATCTCCACAACACTCGACAGCAAATAGGAAGAAGCGCTCATCCAGTTCCTCCGTGTGAACTGGGACATCTTTGCATGGAAACCTTCTGACATGCCGGGTGTACCCAGGGGCTGGCTGAGCACCGTTTGCGAGTCGACCCGAAAGTGAAGCCAGTCAAGGAACATCTTCGACGGTCCGCCGTGCAGAAGAGAAAAGCGATTGGCGAGGAAGTGGCTCGGCTTCTAGCAGCTGAGTTCATCCGAGAGATTTACCACTCCGAGTGGCTTGCCAATGTTGTCATGGTCCCCAAGAAAGATGATTCACTTCGCATGTGCATTGACTTCAAGCATATCAATCGGGCCTACCCGAAAGATCATTTTTCTCTCCCCCGCATCAACCAAATCGTCGACTCGACTGCGGGGTGTGAGCGATTTTCTTTTCTGGACGCTTATTCCGGGTATCATCAGATCCGACTGTATGGACCCGATAAGATAAAAACGGCTTTCATTACTCCATTCGGATGCTTCTGTTATGTCACCATGCCATTCGGCCTGAAGAACGCTGGAGCCACATTCATGAGGATGATTCAGAAGTGCCTGCTCACTCAAATCAGTCGGAATGTGGAAGCTTACATGGATGACATTGTGGTCAAGTCACGTAAAGGTTCCGACCTGCTGACTGACCTTGCTGAAACTTTTGCCAACCTCAGAAGGTATGATATCAAGCTCAATCCATCAAAGTGCACATTCGGAGTTCCTGGCGGAAAGTTACTCGGTTTCCTCGTTTCCGAACAAGGGATCGACGCTAACCCAGAGAAAGTTGGTGCTATACTCCGAATGAAACGCCCTGTGCGTGTGCATGATGTCCAGAAGCTTACTCGTTGTTTGGCCGCCTTGATTCAATTCATTTCTCGCCTCGGTAAAAAGGCATTGCCTCTTTACCGATTGATGAAGAAATCTGATAAGTTCAAGTGGACTCCTGAAGCTGATGCAGCATTTGCAGAGCTCAAAGCCCTGCTTTCCACCCAGCCGGTGCTTGCTGCCCGAATCAGCAAAGAGCCTTTACTGCTTTATATTGCAGCCACTAGACAAGTTGTCAGTACAGTACTCACGGTCGAGCGGGAAGAAGGAAAAGCCTATAAAGTTCAGCGCCTAGTATATTATGTTTCTGAAGTTCTGACTCCATCCAAGCAAAGATATCCACATTATCAGAAGCTTGTTTATGGGATTTATATGACCACGAAGAAGGTTGCACACTATTTCTCTGACCACTCCATTACAGTCGTCAGCGATGCACCATTGTCAGAGATTCTGAACAACAGAGATGCAACTGGTCGAGTGGGAAAGTGGGCGATTGAACTCCTTCCCTTAGATATCAAGTTTGAGGCAAAGAAAGCTATCAAGTCCCAAGCAATAGCAGTTTTCCTCGTCGAGTGGGTTGAACAGCAACTCCCGACTCAGATTCACTCGGAGCATTGGACCATGTTCTTCGATGGATCCAAGATGTTGAATGGTTCCGGTGCTGGGGTGGTTCTGGTATCCCCCCGAGGTGACAAACTCAGTTATGTTCTCCAGATTCAACAACGAAGCTGAATATGAAGCACTTCTGTATGGGTTGTGTATGGCCATTTCACTCGGCGTCCATCGCCTCATGGTCTATGGCGACTCGGATTTAGTGGTCAATCAAGTGATGAAGGAGTGGGACGTCAGGAGTCCAGCTATGACTGGTTACTGTAATGCGGTGAGAAAGCTAGAGAAGAAGTTCGAGGGGTTAGAGCTCCATCACATACCCCGACTGAAAAATCAAGCAGCCGATGATCTGGCAAAGATAGGTTCCAAGAGGGAGGCCATTCCCAGCAATGTGTTCTTGGAACACATTCATAGACCTTCAGTTCAAGAAGATCCTTTGAAGAGCCCCCACAACCAAAGAGTGCTACTGATCTGACTGAAGTCAAGGTCCCAGCTGTGGTCGAATTGATCATGGAGGTTTTGGTCATCACTCCCGACTGGACAGTGTCGTACATCGCGTACATTCTTAGGAAAGAGCTTTCGGAGGATGAGGAAGAGGCTCGTCAGATCGTCCGTCGATCCAAAGCCTTTACCGTGATAAAAGGACAGCTGTTCAGAGAAAGTGTAACTGGAGTCAGCCAGAAATGCATAACACCGGAAGAAGGTCGAGTGATCCTTAATGACATCCACTGGGGACCTGTGGTCACCATGCGTCCTCTCGAACCATTGTGGCCAAAGCATACCGAGCGGGATTCTATTGGCCGCGAGCAAATGAGATGGCAAAAGAGATAGTCGACAAATGTGAAGGTTGCCAGTTCTACTCCAACATGTCTCACAAGCCCGCATCTGCCCTGAAGACCATTCCACTCGTCTGGCCCTTTGCTGTTTGGGGTTTGGATATGGTTGGACCTCTGAGGACTGGTAGGAGCGGTTTCACTCACGTGCTCGTGGCAGTCGACAAGTTCACCAAATGGGTTGAAGCCAAGCCTATCAAAAGTCTTGAAGCAAGTACTGCTGTCAGCTTCATCAGAGAGTTAACATTTAGATATGGTGTTCCACACAGCATCATCACTGACAATGGGTCAAACTTCGATTCTGATGAGTTCAGAGCCTTCTGTGCTTCCCAAGGTACTCGAGTCGACTATGCTTCGGTCGCTCACCCCCAGTCGAATGGGCAAGCTGAAAGAGCAAACAGATTGATTCTCAAAGGGCTAAAACCCCGACTCATGCGTGATCTCAAGCACGCAGCAGGAGCCTGGGTCGATGAACTTCCGTCAGTATTGTGGGGACTGAGGACAACTCCCAATCGGTCGACTGGCCGAACTCCTTTTTTCTTGGTTTATGGAGCTGAATCTATACTTCCGAGTGATTTCCTCCACAATGCACCCCGAGTCGAGCTTTTCTCAAAAGATGAAGCAGAACAGGCACGGCAAGACGCTGTTGATCTCCTGGAAGAGGAAAGAGAGATGGCCCTGATCCGGTCGACCATCTATCAGCAAGACTTGCGTCGATTCCACGCCAGAAGCGTGAGAGGTCGGGCATTTCAAGAGGGAGACTTGGTTCTCCGAGTGGATCAGCAGAAATGACACAAGCTTGCTCCTGCTTGGGAAGGTCCCTTCATTGTCACCAGAGTGCTCCACAATGGAGCGTACCACCTCTACAATGTCGAGCACAAGAAAGACGAGCCGCGCGCTTGGAATGCGGAGCTGCTCCGCCCCTTTTATACTTAAACACTCATTCTGATGAGATGTAATAAGAAATACCTTTGTAGTTTGTTTATTAAAGACAAGAGCTTTACAGTCTTCTAAAACGATTGTCGTTGCTTATGTTTGTGTCTGAAATCCCCCAGTGGGTGACTTAGCCGCGAATCCGTTTCGCCTAAGTGTATGAAATCCTACCGAGTGGTGAGCAAGCCTCTCACACGGGGGCTTAGCCGCGAATCCGTTTCGCCTAAGTTTAAAAATCATATCGAGTGGTGAGCAAGCCTCTCACTCGGGGGCTTAGCCGCGAATCCGTTTCGCCTAAGTTTAAAAATCCTACCGAGTAGTGAGCAAGCCTCTCACTCGGGGGCTTAGCTGCAGTCTGATATGTCTCCAATGTATCTATAATTTTTTATTGCTCCATGCTATATTATCTTCTGTTTTGGACATTATTGGGCTTTATTATACACTTTTATATTATTTTTGGGACTAACCTATTAACCGGAGGCCCAGCCCAGAATTGTTGTTTTTTGCCTATTTCAGAGTTTCGCAGAAAAAGAATATCAAACGGAGTCCAAACGGAATGAAACCTTCGGGAACGTGATTTTTGGAACGAACATGATCCAGGAGACTTGGACCCTACGTCAAGGAACCTTCCAGGAAGCCACGAGGTAGGGGGCGCGCCTACCCCCCCAGGCGCGCCCTCCACCCTCGTGGGCCCCACGTTGCTCCACCGACGTACTCCTTCCTCCTATATATACCTACGTACCCCCAAACGATCAGAGACGGAGCCAAAAACCTAATTCCACCGCCGCAACCTTCTGTACCCATGAGATCCCATCTTGGGGCCTGTTCCGGAGCTCCGTCGGAGGGGGCATCGATCACGGAGGGCTTCTACATCAACACCATAGCCTCTCCGATGAAGTGTGAGTAGTTTACCTTAGATCTTCGGGTCCATAGTTATTAGCTAGATGGCTTCTTCTCTCTTTTTGGATCTAAATACAATGTTCTCCCCCTCTCTTGTGGAGATCTATTTGATGTAATCTTCTTTTGCGATGTGTTTGTTGAGACCGATGAATTGTGGGTTTATGATCAAGTTTATCTATGAACAATATTTGAATCTTCTGAATTCTTTTATGTATGATTGGTTATCTTTGCAAGTCTCTTTGAATTATCAGTTTGGTTTGGCCTGCTAGATTGATCTTTCTTGCAATGGGAGAAGTGCTTAGCTTTGGGTTCAATCTTGCGGTGTCCTTTCCCAGTGACAGTAGGGGCAGCAAGGCACGTATTGTATTGTTGCCATCGAGGATAACAAGATGGGGTTTATATCATATTGCATGAGTTTATCCCTCTACATCATGTCATCTTGCTTAAAGCGTTACTCTGTTCTTATGAACTTAATACTCTAGATGCATGCTGGATAGTGGTCGATGTGTGGAGTAATAGTAGTAGATGCAGGCAGGAGTGGGCCTACTTGTCTCGGACGTGATGCCTATATACATGATCATACCTAGATATTCTCATAACTATGCTCAATTCTGTCAATTGCTCAACAGTAATTTGTTCACCCACCGTAAAATACTTATGCTCTTGAGAGAAGCCACTAGTGAAACCTATGGCCCCCGGGTCTATTTTCCATCATATTAATCTTCCAACACTTAGTTATTTTTATTGCCTTCTATTTTACTTTGCATCTTTATTATAAAAATACCTAAAATATTATCCTATCATATCTATCAGATCTCACTCTCGTAAGTGACCGTGTAGGGATTGACAACCCCTTATCGCGTTGGTTGCGAGGATTTATTTGTTTGTGTAGGCGCGAGGGACTCGCGCGTAGCCTCCTACTGGATTGATACCTTGGTTCTCAAAAACTGAGGGAAATACTTACGCTACTTTGCTGCATCACCCTTTCCTCTTCAAGGGAAAACCAACGCAGTGCTCAAGAGGTAGCAAGAAGGATTTCTGGCGCCGTTGCCGGGGAGGTCTACGCAAAAGTCAACATACCAAGTACCCATCACAAACCCTTATCTCCCGCATTACATTATTTGCCATTTGCCTCTCGTTTTCCTCTCCCCCACTTCAGCCTTGCCGTTTTATTCGCCCTCTCTTCCGTTCGCCTTCTTCCCGTATGTATCTTTGTTTCTGTTTCCTTTTGCCTTCTATATGCTTGCATCTTCGCTTGCTGAAAATCTATTGATATGGATCCACTTAAAGTGTTCTACTTGGATCATCTCCAATCCTTATGCGCTCGTGCTGAAACCCCAACTAGCCTAGTTGATGGGAAATTTAGATGAGCATGCTCATTTTGTGCGTCATCCGTTTGTCTGAAAAAGGGAAGCTCTTATGGTATCATATAAATAGTTTGCTATGCTATGCTTGGAATCTTTGTGAAATTTTGATTTTACTTGTTGCTCTAAGAACCCTAAAAAACACCTTCCCTACCTATGTGAGTTCAATGAGAATCAAATCTTATCTTCTATGCAAAGGGGTTTATAGTTACTATGATATCGAACAATTGAAGAATTTGTCGTTTTTAAGGGTGCTCATGAAGTTGCTTCTTTGATGAAAAGTATGATTTTACTCTCAACAAATCTAAAAATTCCGTCATACTTAAATATTGCAATGAAAACTTTGCTCATAATTCCCATGTCCAAGAATTTATTGAAAGAATGACCGTTGCTTTGGAAGAAAATAATGATATGTATGAATCTATAGATAATGATGATTTTGATGATTTGGTTGAAATATCCCTTGATGAACATGATGCTTGCTATTCTTGTGGCCATGATGCCAATATTTATGAAGATGAATTTGCTATAGTTCCTTGTGTTAATGATGAGATTGTTGCTATTGCACCCATACTTGATAGTTCCTTCGATAAAAAGCATGATTGCAATGATTTTACTATAAATCTCTTGATGTCAATTGTGCTAATAATATGCAAAACCCTAAGCTTGGGGATGCTAGTTTTGCTATGTCCACTATTTGTTGCAATGATCATGATTGGGGTGATTTTTCTTATGATCTTGAAAATTTATTTAATCCCCATGATGAATATGAGATTGATAATATTGTTTGCAATAATATTGAAAGTGGGTTTGGAAGAGTGTCAACTTTAGATCCCACATATTTGTAGAATATTCAATCTTATGAAATTTTTGATAAAAGTGGGTTTGGAGAGGTCATGACTTTAGTTAATGTTAATCCCACTATTTCGGAAGAGTGTCAACTTTGCATGCATGTGGATCGTGTTGAAAATATTTTATATGATAGCTATATTGTTGGATTTTCTTATGATCCTACATGCAATTATTATGAGAGAGGAAAATATGGTTGTAGAAATTTTCATGTTACTAAATTACCTCTCATTATGTTGAGATTGCTATTGTTTCTTTCCGCTTCCTTGCATATGCTAGTTTTTGCTTGCCTTGATAATTTGTTTGCCTATAAGATGCCTATGCATAGGAATTATGTTAGACTTAGATGTGTTTGTCACGTGTTTTATGATGCTCTCTTTGTGCTTCAGTTCTTGTCTCTCTTGTGAGCATCATTGAAATCTCAATGCCTAGCTAGGGGCGTTAAACGATAGCGCTTGTTGGGAGGCAACCCAATTTTATTTTTAGTTTTTTTTTCTTTTTGCTTCTGTTTAGGAATAAATCTTTAATCTAGCCTCTGGTTAGATGTGTTTTTATGTTTTAATTAGTGTTTGTGCCAAGTTAAACCTATAGGATCTTCTTGGATGATAGTTATTTGATCTTGCAGAAAATTTCAGAAACTTTCTGTTCACGAAAATAATTATTAAAAACCACCAGAACGTGATAAAATATTCATTCCAATTCTGCTGATCAATAAACAAATTGTCTAGGTCTTCCTATTTTGGCTGATTTTTTGGAGTTCCAGAAGCTTGCGTTAGTTACAGATTACTACAGACTGTTCTGTTTTTGACAGATTCTGTTTTTCGTGTGTTGTTTGCTTATTTTGATGAATCTATGGCTAGTAAAATAGTTTATAAACCATAGAGAAGTTGGAATACAGTAGGTTTAACACAAATATAAATAAAGAATGAGTTCATTACAGTACTTTGAAGTGGTCTTTTGTTTTCTTTCGCTAACGGAGCTCACGAGATTTTCTGTTAAGTTTTGTGTTGTGAAGTTTTCAAGTTTTGGGTGAAAGATTTGATGGATTATGGAACAAGGAGTGGCAAGAGCCTAAGCTTGGGGATGCCCATGGCACCCCCAAGATAATCTAAGGACACGAAGAAACCAAAGCTTGGGGATGCCCCGGAAGGCATCCCCTCTTTCGTCTACTTCCATCGGTAACTTTACTTGGAGCTATATTTTTATTCACCACATGATAAGTGTTTTGCTTGGAGCGTCTTGTATGATTTGAGTCTTTGCTTTTTAGTTTACCACAATCATCCTTGCTGTACACACCTTTTGAGAGAGACACACATGATTCGGAAATTATTAGAATACTCTATGTGCTTCACTTATACCTTTTGAGCTATATAGTTTTGCTCTAGTACTTCACTTATATCTTTTAGAGCACGGTGGTAAGTTTTGTTTTATAGAAACTATTGATCTCTCATGCTTCACTTAGATTATTTTGAGAGTCTTAAATAGCATGTTAATTTGCTTAAATAATCCTAATATGCTAGGTATAAAAGATTAGTAAAAACCTTCTTATGAGTGTGTTGAATACTAAGAAAAGTTTGATGCTTGATAATTGTTTTGAGATATAAAGATGGTGATATTAGAGTCATGCTAGTTGAGTAGTTATGAATTTGAGAAATACTTGTGTTAAAGTTTGTGATTCCCGTAGCATGCACGTATGGTGAACCGTTATGTGATGAAGTCGGAGCATGATTTATTTATTGATTGTCTTCCTTATGAGTGGCGGTCGGGGACGAGCGATGGTCTTTTCCTACCAATCTATCCCCCTAGGAGCATGCGCGTAATACTTTGCTTTGATAACTTGTAGAATTTTGCAATAAGTATATGAGTTCTTTATGACTAATGTTGAGTCCATCGATTATATGCACTTTTCTTCCTTCCACCATTGCTAGCCTCTCTAATACCGCGCACTTTTCGCCGGTACCATACACCCACCATATACCTTCCTCAAAATAGCCACCATACCTACCTATCATGGCCTTTCCATAGCCATTCCGAGATATATTGCCATGCAACTTACCACCGTTTCGTTTATTATGACACGCTCCATCATTCTCATATTGCTTTGCATGATCATGTAGTTGACATCGTATTTGTAGCAAAGCCACCATTCATAATTCTTTCATACATGTCACTCTTGATTCATTGCATATCCCGGTACACCACCAGAGGCATTCACATAGAGTCATATTTTGTTCTAAGTATTGAGTTGTAATTCATGAGTTGTAAGTAAATAAAAGTGTGATGATCATCACTTTTTAGAGCATTGTCCCAAGTGAGGAAAGGATGATGGAGACTATGATTCCCCCATAAGTCGGGATGAGACTCCGGACTAAAAAAAAGAGGCCATAAAAAAGAGAAAAAGAGGTCAAATAAAAAAAGAGAGAAAAAGAGAGAAGGGGCAATGTTACTAAACTTTTACCACACTTGTGCTTCAAAGTAGCACCATGATCTTCATGATAGAGAGTCTCTCATTTCGTCACTTTCATATACTAGTGGGAATTTTTCATTATAGAACTTGGCTTGTATATTCCAATGATGGGCTTCCTCAAAATGCCCTAGGTCTTCGTGAGCAAGCGAGTTGGATGCACACCCACTTAGTTTCTTTTGTTGAGCTTTCATATACTTATAGCTCTAGTGCATCCGTTGCATGGCAATCCCTACTCACTCACATTGATATCTATTAATGGGCATCTCCATAGCCCGTTGATACGCCTAGTTGATGTGAGACTATCTTCTCCTTTTTGTCTTCTCCACAACCACCATTCTATTCCACATATAGTGCTATGTCCATGGCTCACGCTCATGTATTGCGTGAAGATTGAAAAATCTTGAGAACACCAAAGGTATGAAACAATTGCTTGGCTTGTCATCGGGGTTGTGCATGATTTAAATACTTTGTGTGGTGAAGATAGAGCATAGCCAGACTATATGATTTTGTAGGGATAACTTTCTTTGGCCATGTTATTTTGAGAAGACATGATTGCTTAGTTAGTATGCTTGAATTATTATTATTTTTTATGTCAATATTAAACTTTTATCTTGAATCTTTCGGATCTAAATATTCATACCACAATTAAGAAGAATTACATTGAAATTATGCCAAATAGCATTCCACATCAAAAATTCTGTTTTTATCATTTACCTACTCGAGGACGAGCAAGAATTAAGATTGGGGATGCTTGATACGTCTCTAACGTATCTATAATTTTTTATTGCTCCATGCTATATTATCTTCTGTTTTGGACATTATTGGGCTTTATTATACACTTTTATATTATTTTTGGGACTAACCTATTAACCGGAGGCCCAGCCCAGAATTGCTGTTTTTTGCCTATTTCAGAGTTTCGCAGAAAAAGAATATCAAACGGAGTCCAAACGGAATGAAACCTTCGGGAACGTGATTTTTGGAACGAACATGATCCAGGAGACTTGGACCCTACGTCAAGGAAGCTTCCAGGAAGCCACGAGGTAGGGGGCGCGCCTACACCCCCCCCCCAGGCGTGCCCTCCACCCTCGTGGGCCCCACGTTGCTCCACCGACGTACTCCTTCCTCCTATATATACCTACGTACCCCCAAATGATCAGATACGGAGCCAAAAACCTAATTCCACCGCCGCAACCTTCTGTACCCACGAGATCCCATCTTGGGGCCTGTTCCGGAGCTCCGTCGGAGGGGGCATCGATCACGGAGGGCTTCTACATCAACACCATAGCCTCTCAGATGAAGTGTGAGTAGTTTACCTCAGACCTTCGGGTCCATAGTTATTAGCTAGATGGCTTTTTCTCTCTTTTTGGATCTCAATACAATGTTCTCCCCCTCTCTTGTGGAGATCTATTCGATGTAATCTTCTTTTGCGGTGTGTTTGTTGAGACCGATGAATTGTGGGTTTATGATCAAGTTTATCTATAAACAATATTTGAATCTTCTGAATTCTTTTATGTATGATTGGTTATCTTTGCAAGTCTCTTCGAATTATCAGTTTGGTTTGGCCTGCTAGATTGATCTTTCTTGCAATGGGAGAAGTGCTTAGCTTTGGGTTCAATCTTGCAGTGTCCTTTCCCAGTGACAGTAGGGGCAGCAAGGCACGTATTGTATTGTTGCCATCGAGGATAACAAGATGGGGTTTATATCATATTGCATGAGTTTATCCCTCTACATCATGTCATCTTGCTTAAAGCGTTACTCTGTTCTTATGAACTTAATACTCTAGATGCATGCTGGATAGCGGTCGATGTGTGGAGTAATAGTAGTAGATGCAGGCAGGAGTCGGTCTACTTGTCTCGGACGTGATGCCTATATACATGATCATACCTAGATATTCTCATAACTATGCTCAATTCTGTCAATTGCTCAACAGTAATTTGTTCACCCACCGTAAAATACTTATGCTCTTGAGAAGCCACTAGTGAAACCTATGGCCCCGGGTCTATTTTCCATCATATTAATCTACCAACACTTAGTTATTTTTATTGCCTTCTATTTTACTTTGCATCTTTATCATAAAAATACCAAAAATATTATCCTATCATATCTATCAGATCTCACACTCGTAAGTGACCGTGTAGGGATTGACAACCCCTTATCGCGTTGGTTGCGAGGATTTATTTGTTTGTGTAGGTGCGAGGGACTCGCGCGTAGCCTCCTACTGGATTGATACCTTGGTTCTCAAAAACTGAGGGAAATACTTACGCTACTTTGCTGCATCACCCTTTCCTCTTCAAGGGAAAACCAGCGCAGTGCTCAAGAGGTAGCACAGTCTAGTACTCGCCTAAGTTTAAAAAATCCTACCGAGTGGTGAGCAAGCTTCTCACTCGGGGGCTTAGCTGCAGTCCAGTACTCGCCTAAGTTTAAAAAATCCTACCGAGTGGTGAGCAAGCATCTCACTCTGGGGCTTAGCTACAGTCCAGTACTCACCTAAGTTTGAAAAATCCTACCGAGTGGTGAGCAAGCCTCTCACTCGGGGGCTTAGCTGCAGTTCAGTACTCGCCTAAGTTTAAAAAATCCTACTGAGTGGTGAGCAAGCCTCTCACTCGGGGGCTTAGCTGCAGTCCAGTACTCGCCTAAGTTTGAAAAAATCCTACCGAGTGTGTGAGCAAGCCCTCTCACTGCGGGGCTTAGCTGCAGTCCAGTACTCGCCTAAGTTGAAAAATCCTACACCGGTGGTGGTAGCAAGCCCTCCACTCGGGGCTTAGCTGTAGCCAGTACTCGCCTAAGTTTGAAACAGTCCAGCTTACCCGGAAGTGACCGAGCAAAATACTGGGCCTTTTTCTGCCGAGTCCTGCAACCCACTCGGAGGCTGCTTATTGCCCGAATCCTTTCGCCTAAGTTATGAAAAGCTTAGAGTGATGATACGAGCCTCTCACTCTCGGAGGGATTAGCGACTGGAATCGTTTCGGCTCTCTCAGTTGAAAAAATGCTTCGAGTGAAATGTACGAAGCTCGGCAATTCGGGTTAGCCGCGAATCGTTTGCCTAAGTTTGAAAATCCTTACCCAGATGGTAAGGCAACCTCCCACTGGGGCTTAGCTGCAGTCCAGTGATGACCCACAAGTATAGGGGATCTATCGTAGTCCTTTCGATAAGTAAGAGTGTCGAACCCAACGAGGAGCAGAAGGAAATGATAAGCGGTTTTCAGCAAGGTATTCTCTGCAAGTACTGAAATAAATGGTAACTGATAGTTTTGTGATAGGATAATTTGTAACGAGCAACAAGTAATAAAAGTAAATAAAGTGCAGCAAGGTGGCCCAATCCTTTTTGTAGCAAAGGACAAGCCTAGACAAACTCTTATATAGAGAAAAGCGCTCCCGAGGACACATGGGAATTATCGTCAAGCTAGTTTTCATCACGTTCATATGATTCGCATTCGGTACTTTGATAATTTGATATGTGGGTGGACCGGTGCTTGGGTGATGTTCTTACTTGAACAAGCATCCCACTTATGATTAACCTCTATTGCAAGCATCCACAACTACAACAAAAGTATTAAGGTAAACCTAACCATAGCATGAAACATATGGATCCAAATCAGCCCCTTACAAAGCAACGCATAAACTAGGGTTTAAGCTTCTGTCACTCTGGCAACCCATCGTCTACTTATTACTTCCCAATGCCTTCCTCTAGGCCCAAATAATGGTGAAGTGTTATGTAGTCGACGTTCACATAACACCACTAGAGGCTAGACAACATACATCTCATCAAAATATCGAACGAATACCAAATTCACATGACTACTAATAGCAAGACTTCTCCCATGTCCTCAGGAACAAACGTAACTACTCACAAAGCATATTCATGTTCATAATCAGAGGGGTATTAATATGCATAAAGGATCTGAACATATGATCTTCCACCAAGTAAACCAACTAGCATCAACTACAAGGAGTAATCAACACTACTAGCAACCTACTAGTACCAATCCCGGACTTGGAGACAAGAATTGGATACAAGAGATGAACTAGGGTTTTGAGAGGAGATGGTGCTGGTGAAGATGTTGATGGAGATTGCCCTCTCCCGATGAGAGGAGCGTTGGTGATGACGATGGCGATGATTTCCCCCTCCCGGAGGGAAGTGTCCCCGGCAGAACAGCTCTACCGGAGCCCTAGATTGGTTCCGCCAAGGTTCCGCCTCGTGGCGGCGGAGTCTCGTCCCGAAAGGTTGCTTCTGATTTTTTTCCTGGACGAAAGACTTCATATAGCAGAAGATGGCCACCGGAGAGCCAACAGGGGGCCCACAAGGCAGGGGACGCGCCCTGGGGGGTAGGGCGCGCCCCCACCCTCGTGGACAGGTGGTGGCCCCCCTGACTTATTTCTTCCGCTCAGTATATTTTATTATTTCCAAAAATAACTTTCGTGGAGTTTCAGGACTTTTGGAGTTGTGCAGAATAGGTCTCTAATATTTGCTCCTTTTCCAGCCTAGAATTCCAGCTGCCAGCATTCTCCCTCCTTATGTAAACCTTGTAAAATAAGAGAGAATAGGCATAAGTATTGTGACATAACGTGTAATAACAACCCATAATGCAATAAATATCGATATAAAAGCATGATGCAAAATGGACGTATCAACTCCCCCAAACTTAGACCTCGCTTGTCCTCAAGCGGAAGCCGATAACGATAAATATGTCCACATGTTTAGAGGTAGAGGTGTCGATAAAATAAAATACGGACATGAGGGCATCATGATTATTTTCATAACAGCAACATATATGGATATTGTCATATGATTTCTTATGCTCAAGTAATAATCTATTCACAATGCAAAAGTACGAATCATAAACTTTATTGAGAACTAACAAACTATAATCTCAGTCATTGAAGCAATTGCAATTTATCATAACATCAGAAAAGAGCCTATTTCAGAGCTTTCCAGCAAGTCCACATACTCAACTATCATTTAGTCCTTCATAATTGCTAACACTCACGCAATACTTGTGGTTATGGAGTTTTAATCGGACACAGAGAAAGATAGGGGCTTATAGTTTCGCCTACCAACCTTTTACCTCAGGGGTAATGTCAACAACAATAGTTCATGCTAACTTACATCCAATTAGATATATATCAGGATCTTTCCAACACCCTGTGCTTGCCAAAGGATAAAATGTAAAAAGGAAAGGTGAAGATCACCATGACTCTTGCATAAGGTAGAAGATAATAATAAAAGATAGGCCCTTCGCAGAGGGAAGCAGAGGTTGCCATGCGCTTTCAGGGTTGGATGCACAAAATCTTAATGCGAAAGAACGTCACTTTATATTGCCACTTGTGATATGAACCTTTATTATGCAGTCCGTCGCTTTTATTTCTTCCACATCACAAGATCGTATAAAGCTTATTTCCTCCACACCAATCAATCATACATATTTAGAGAGCAATTTTTATTGCTTGCACCGATGACAACTTACTTGAGGATCTTACTCAATCCATAGGTAGATATGGTGGACTCTCATGGCAAAACTGGTTTAAGGGTTTTTGGAAGCACAAGTAGTATCTCTACTTGGTGCTAAGAATTTGGCTAGCATGAGGGGGAAAGGCAAGCTCAACATGTTGGATGATCCATGACAATATACTTTATCTCAGATATAAGAAACATAACCCATTACGTTGTCTTCCTTGTCCAACATCAACTCTTTAGCATGTCATATTTTAATGAGTGCTCCCAATCATAAAAGATGTCCAAGATAGTATATTTATATGTGAGACCTCTCTTTCTCTATTACTTCCTATTAATTGCAACGATGACCAAAGCTATGTTTGCCAACTCTCAACAATTTTTAATCATCATACTCTTTCTATGTGAAGTCATTACTCTCAATACGATCAATATGATCTCTTTGTTTCTTTTTATCTTTTCTTTTATTCACTCAAGATCATGGCAAAATAATCAAGCCCTTGACTCAACACTAATCTTTATTATATAGCTCACGGACTCGATCACAAAGAGGGATCATAAAGCAAAACTCAAAACTAGATCATGCCATAAACTTTATGCTACTAGATCAAGATACTACTAATAGGATCGAACTAAGAAAAACGGTAAAGATAGGACTGTGATGGTGATACGATACCGGGGCATCTCCCCCAAGCTTGGCAGTTGCCAAGGGGAGTGCCCATACCCATGTGATTATGTCTCTTTTGCTAGTGAAGAGGATGGTGGTGGTGATGGATAGTCGCACATCGAGCGTAAGAGGTCCTCCAGCTTGCGGATAATGCCCTTGAGTGCAACAATGTGCTCCTTCAACAAAATATTTTCACGTGTGAGATACTTGTTCTGTATACGAGCTAACTCAATCATCTTGAAAGCTTCGATCTCAGTTGGGGTAAGAAGATTGTGATCAAGTTGAAGGATGTCTTCTGCTGCCGGAGCTTGATCCTCCGTGGCCTTCTTGATCCCTTCATCCTTGTTGATCTCCATGGGTTCTTCCCTCTTCAGCTCTATCTTCATTAGTCAAGCATCATTATCACCATTGTTGGAGGAGGGGGACGACATGATGCCTGGCCTTGACAACCCTGACAGAAAACAGCTCGAAACAAGAACAGAGGATAATTGCGTGATACGGGAGTCAAAACCTTCGGGAGATTATATAATGAATTTTTACCGACCAAAATACGTATCGTGCAAGAAAACGGAGTCTGGAGAGCACACGAGGTGCCCACGAGGTAGGGGGGTGCGCCCTCCACCCTCATGGAGGCCTCGTGTCCTTCCCGGACCCCTTCTTATTTTTCTATTTTTCTAAATATTCCAAAACAGAGAAATATTGCCATTAGAATTGTTTTGGAGTCGGTTTACTTACCGTACCACATACCTATTCCTTTTCGGAGTCTGAAACGTTCCGGAAAGTGTCCCTTATGTATTCCTCCGGGGTTACGGTTTCAATAACATTGGTTTCAACATTTATGGGATTACCTGAGATATAGTGTTTAATTCTTTGACCGTTCACCACCTTCGGATTTGTGCCTTCGAAGTTGTTGATTTTTATGGCACCGGAACGATAGACCTCCTCGATAACGTAAGGGCCTTCCCATTTAGAGAGAAGTTTTCCTGCAAAAAATCTTAAACGAGAGTTGTATAGTAATACATAATCACCTACATTAAACTCACGCTTTTGTATCCTTTTGTCATGCCATCTTTTAACTTTTTCTTTAAACAACTTGGCATTTTCATAAGCTTGGGTTCTCCATTCATCAAGTGAGCTAATATCAAATAAACTCTTCTCACCGGCAAGTTTGAAATCATAATTGAGCTCTTTGATGGCCCAATATGCCTTATGTTCTAGTTCGAGAGGTAAGTGACATGCTTTTCCATAAACCATTTTATACGGAGACATACCCATAGGATTTTATATGCAGTTCTATAGGCCCATAATGCATCATCAAGTTTCTTGGACCAATTCTTTCTAGATCTATTAACAGTCTTTTGCAAAATTAATTTGAGCTCTCTATTACTCAATTCTACTTGACCACTAGACCGTGGGTGATAAGGAGATGCAATTCTATGATTAACATCATACTTAGCAAGCATTTTACGGAAAGCACCATGAATAAAATGTGAACCACCATCAGTCATTAAATATCTAGGGACTCCAAACCTCGGAAAAATAACTTCTTTAAGCATCTTAATAGAGGTGTTATGATCAGCACTACTAGTTGGAATAGCTTCTACCCACTTAGTAACGTAATCAACAGCAACTAAAATATGTGTATATCCATTAGAGGCAGGAAAAGGTCCCATATAATCAAAGCCCCAAACATCAAATGGTTCAATAACAAGTGAATAGTTCATAGGCATTTCTTGACGTCTACTAATATTAGCAATTCTTTGACATTCATCACAAAATAAGACAAACTTACGGGCATCCTTGAAGAGAGTAAGCCAATAAAAACCGGATTGCAATACCTTATGTGCAGTTCTATCTCCAGCGTGGTGTCCTCCATAAGCTTCGGAGTGACACTTGCATAGGATCTGTTCCTGTTCATGCTCAGGTACACAACGTCTAATAACACCATCTACTCCTTCTTTATAAAGATGTGGGTCATCCCAAAAGTAATGTCTCAAGTCATAGAAAATCTTTTTCTTTTGCTGGTATGTGAAACTAGGTGGTATAAATTTAGCAACAATATAATTAGCATAATCATCATAACACGGAGTACTACGAGAGGTATTTATGACATTTAATTGCTCATCAGGAAAGCTATCATCAATAGGTAGTGGGCCATCAAGAACATTTTCTAACCTAGACAAGTTGTGTGCGACGGGGTTCTCAGCTCCCTTTCTATCAACAATATGCAAATCAAATTCTTGTAGTAAGAGAACCCATCTAATAAGTCTAAGTTTAGCATCTTTCTTTTCCATAAGATATTTAATAGCAGCATGATCCGTGTGAATAGTTACTTTAGAATCAACAATATAAGGTATGAACTTATCACAAGCAAATATAACTGCTAAGAATTCTTTTTCAGTAGTAGCATAATTTCTTTGAGCATTGTCTAGAGTCTTACTAGCATATTGAATAACATTTAATTTCTCATCAACTCTTTGCCCTAGAACTGCACCTACAGCATAATCACTGGCCTCACACATAATTTCAAAAGGTAAATTCCAATCAGGTGGCTGAACAATAGGTGCAGAAATCAATGTTTTCTTAAGTACTTCAAATGCTTCTACACAATCATCATCAAAGACAAATGGTATATCTTTTTGTAATAAATTAGTCAGAGGCCGAGAAATTTTTGAGAAGTCCTTCATGAACCTCCTATAAAATCCGGTGTGACCAAGGAAACTTCTTATACCTTTGATGTCCTTGGGACATGGCATCTTTTCAATAGCATCAACCTTGGCTTTATCAACCTCAATACCTCTTTCAGAAACTTTATGCCCCAAGACAATACCTTCATTAACCATAAAGTGGCACTTTTCCCAATTCAAGACAAGATTAGTTTCTTCACATCTCTGCAAAACTCGATCAAGGTTGCTCAAGCAATCATCAAAAGAGGATCCATAGACGGAAAAGTCGTCCATGAAAACCTCACAAATCTTTTCACAAAAGTCAGAGAATATAGCCATCATGCATCTTTGAAAGGTAGCAGGTGCATTACATAAACCAAAAGGCATACGTCTATAAGCAAAAGTACCAAAAGGGCAAGTAAAAGTAGTTTTGATTGATCATTGGCTGACACAGGTATTTGAGAGAAACCAGAATAACCATCTAGAAAGCAAAAGTGTGTATGTTTGCATAATCTTTCTAGCATTTGATTGATAAAAGGTAAGGGGTAATGATCTTTCTTAGTAGCCTTATTTAATTTGCGGAAATCAATTACCATCCTATAACCCGTAATAATTCTTTGCGGAATCAATTCATCTTTATCATTAGGGACGACAGTAATACATCCCTTCTTAGGGACACAATGGACAGGGCTTACCCACTGACTATCAGCAACTGGATAAATTATACCTGCCTCAAGGAGCTTTAGTATTTCCTTTCTTACCACTTCTTTCATTTTAGGATTCAGCCGTCGTTGATGATCACGAACTGGTTTGGCATCTTCCTCCAAATTGATTTTATGTTGACATAGAGTGGGACTAATGCCCTTAAGATCATCAAGAGTATATCCAATAGCAGCACGGTGCTTCTTCAGAGTTTTCAATAATCTCTCTTCTTCATGCTCTGAAAGGTTAGCACTAATAATAACAGGATATATCTTCTTTTCATCAAGATAAGCATATTTAAGAGTATCAGGCAACGGTTTAAGCTCAAACACGGGATCACCCTTGGGTGGAGGAGGATCCCCTAGGATTTCAAAATGCAAATTGTGTTTCAGGATAGGTTCCTATTTAAAGAATATTTCATCTATTTCCCTTCTTTCATTCATAAACATATCATTTTCATGGTCTAGCAAATATTGTTCTAAAGGATCACTAGGAGGTACGGCAATAGAAGCAAGACCAATAATTTCATCCTTACTAGGTAATTCCTCTTCACGGTGTTGTCTACTAAATTTATAGAAATTAAACTCATGAGACATATCACCCAAGCCAATAGTAACAACACTCTTTTCGCGGTCTATCCTAGCATTAACTGTGTTCAAGAAGGGTCTACCAAAAATAATGTGACAAAAGCTATCTTGTGGGGAACCAAGAACAAGAAAATCAGCAGGATATTTAGTTTTCCCACACAAGACTTCAACATCTCTAACAATTCCAATGGGTGATATTGTATCTCTATTAGCAAGTTTGATGGTAACATCAATACCTTCTATCTCAGCAGGTGCAATTTCATGCATAATTTCTTTGTATAAGTCATGAGGTATAGCACTAGCACTAGCACCCATATCACATAAGCCATGATAACAATGATCTCCTATTTTAACAGAAATAACAGGCATGCCTACCACAGGTCTATGTTTATCTTTAGCACAAGGTTTGGCAATTCTAGCAGTTTCACTGCAGAAATAAATAACATGCCCATCAATATTATCAGCCAAGAGATCTTTAACAATAGCAATATTAGGTTCAACTTTGATTTGCTCAGGAGGTGTATAAGTTCTAATATTGCTTTTACGAACCACAGTTGAAGCTTTAGCATGATCCTTTATCCTAACAGGGAAAGGTGGTTTCTCGACATAAGAAGTAGGAACAACAGGATCATTATAAGTAATAGTCTTTTCTTCAACTTTAACAGGTGCAACTACTTTTAATTCTATGGGAGGATGATATTTAAACCACTTCTCCTTGGGGAGATCAACATAAGTAGCAAAAGATTCACAGAAAGAAGCTACTATCTCAGAGTCAAGTCCATATTTAGTGCTAAATTTACGGAAAACATCGGTATCCATAAAACATTTAACACAATCAAACTTAGGTGTCATACCTGACTCCTTACCTTCGTCGAGATCCCAATCTTCAGAGCTGCGTTTAATTCTATCCAATAAGTTCCATTTGAATTCAATAGTCTTCATCATAAAAGAGCCAGCACAAGAAGTATCGAGCATGGTGCGATTGTTATCAGAAAGCCGAGCATAAAAACTTTGAATAATTATTTCTCTTGAGAGCTCATGATTGGGGCATGAATATAACATTGATTTAAGCCTCCCCCAAGCTTGAGCGATGCTTTCTCCTTCGCGAGGCCAAAAATTATATATATAATTGCGATCACGATGAACAAGATGCATAGGATAAAATTTCTGATGAAATTCCAATTTCAATCGTTTGTAGTTCCATGACCCCGTATCATCACATAGCCTATACCATGTCGATGCATCTCCCTTCAAAGATAAAGGGAAGACCTTCTTCTTAACAACATCATCGGGTATACCTGCAAGCTTAAATAATCCACAAACTTCATCCACATATATTAGGTGCTCATCAGGATGCTTTGTTCCATCTCCTGCAAAAGGATTAGCTAGCAGTTTTTCTAACATACCCGAAGGAACTTCAAAGGGAAAATTTTCATTTTCGGTAGGTTGAGGAGCAACTCTTTGCTCTACAGGTCGGGGTGAAGATACCCCGAACAAGCCCCTCAGAGGATTACTTTCCATAGTAACAAGTGACAGTAAATTTCAGCATGCTATATAAATTTTTCCTTACCAAATTCCACCTACCAAAGGCGCTTCACTCCCCGGAAACGGCGCCAAAAAAGAGTCTTGATGACCCACAAGTATAGGGGATCTATCGTAGTCCTTTTGATAAGTAAGAGTGTCGAACCCAACGAGGAGCAGAAGGAAATGATAAGCGGTTTTCAGCAAGGTATTCTCTGCAAGTACTGAAATAAGTGGTAACAGATAGTTTTGTGATAGCATAATTTGTAACGAGCAACAAGTAACAAAAGTAAATAAAGTGCAGCAAGGTGGCCCAATCCTTTTTGTAGCAAAGGACAAGCCTGGAAAAACTCTTATATAGGGAAAAGCGCTCCCGAGGACACATGTGAATTATCGTCAAGCTAGTTTTCATCACGTTCATATGATTCGTGTTCGGTACTTTGATAATTTGATATGTGGGTGGACCGGTACTTGGGTGCTGTTCTTACTTGAACAAGCATCCCACTTATGATTAACCTCTATTGCAAGCATCCGCAACTACAACAAAAGTATTAAGGTAAACCTAACCATAGCATGAAACATATGGATCCAAATCAGCCCCTTACGAAGCAACGCATAAACTAGGGTTTAAGCTTCTGTCACTCTAGCAACCCATCGTCTACTTATTACTTCCCAATGCCTTCCTCTAGGCCCAAATAATGGTGAAGTGTTATGTAGTCGACGTTCACATAACACCACTAGAGGCTAGACAACATACATCTCATCAAAATATCGAACGAATACCAAATTCACATGACTACTAATAGCAAGACTTCTCCCATGTCCTCAGGAACAAACGTAACTACTCACAAAGAATATTCATGTTCATAATCAGAGGGGTATTAATATGCATAAAGGATCTGAACATATGATCTTCCACCAAATAAACCAACTAGCATCAACTACAAGGAGTAATCAACACTACTAGCAACCTACTAGTACCAATCCCGGACTTGGAGACAAGAATTGGATACAAGAGATGAACTAGGATTTTGAGAGGAGATGGTGCTGGTGAAGATGTTGATGGAGATTGCCCTCTCCCGATGAGAGGAACGTTGGTGATGACGATGGCGATGATTTCCCCCTCCCGGAGGGAAGTGTCCCCGGCAGAACAGCTCTACCGGAGCCCTAGATTGGTTCCGCCAAGGTTCCGCCTCGTGGCGACGGAGTCTCGTCCCAAAAGGTTGCTTCTAATTTTTTCCTAGATGAAAGACTTCATATAGCAGAAGATGGCCACCGGAGAGCCAACAGGGGGCCCACGAGGCAGGGGGCGCGCCCTGGGGGGTAGGGCGCGCCCCCCACCCTCGTGGACAGGTGGTGGCCCCCCTGACGTATTTTTTCCGCTCAGTATTTTTTATTATTTCCAAAAATAACTTTCGTGGAGTTTCAGGACATTTGGAGTTGTGCGGAATAGGTCTCTAATATTTGCTCCTTTTCCAGCCCAGAATTCCAGCTGCCGGCATTCTCCCTCCTTATGTAAACCTTGTAAAATAAGAGAGAATAGGCATAAGTATTGTGACATAACGTGTAATAACAGCCCATAATGCAATAAATATCGATATAAAAGCATGATGCAAAATGGACGTATCATCCAGTACTCGCCTAAGTTTGAAAAATCCTACCGAGTGGTGAGCAACCCTTCCACTCGGGGGCTTAGCTGCAGTCCAGTACTCGCCTAAGTTTGAAAAATCCTACCGAGTGGTGAGCAACCCTCTCACTCGGGGGCTTAGCTGTAGTCCAGTACTCGCCTAAGTTTGAAAAATCCTACCGAGTGGTGAGCAACCCTCTCACTCGGAGGCTTAGTTGCAGTCCAGTACTCGCCTAAGTTTGAAAAATCATACCGAGTGGTGAGCAACTCTCTCATTCGGGGGCTTAGCTGCAGTCCAGTACTTGCCTAAGTTTGAAAATCCTACCGAGTGGTGAGCAAGCCTCTCACTCGGGGGCTTAGCAGCAGTCCAGTACTCGCCTAGGTTCGAAACACATCCCTATCCGCGAGGACGACGAAGTGCAGGTCGACCGCAACCTTCTCCTTCGGAGTTGCACCACAAGTACAACGTGAGCTTCATCCCTATCCGCAAGGACGACGAGGTGCAGGTCGACTGCAACCTTCTCCTTCGGAGCTGCGCCACAAGTACAACGTGCGCTTCATCCCTATCCGCAAGGACGACGCGGTGCAGGTCGACTGCAACCTTCTCCTTCGGAGCTGCGCCAAAAGTACAACATGCGCTTCATCCCTATCTGCAAGGACGACGAGGTGCAGGTCGACTGCAACCTTCTCCTGCGGAGCTGCGCCACAAGTACAACGTGCGCTTCATCCCTATCTGCAAGGACGACGAGGTGCAGGTCGACTGGAACCTCCTCCTCAGGGCGGCATCTCAAGTATAAAGATTATTCCGAGTGAAGAACAGGCTCCGCTCGAAGGCAAACACAAGCATATTTAGAGATAAACCAAGTTTAGATAAATCCTAAAGTTCAAGACCGCAGATTAAAGTACTCGGGCATTCAACCCGAAGGAGTTTAACAGTTACAAAATCACTCGGCATTCCGAGGCAAATTCAAGGCAGGGCATAAAAGTTTGTTCACTCCGCAGGAGGAGGACTGGCAGGCTCCACGAATTCGTCCAGGTCAATTCCGTCAGCAATCCGAGTGGCGGCAGCAATGAAGGTCTCCATGAAGGACTGGAAGTCGTGCCTCTTGGTATTGGCAACCTTGATCACTGCCAGCTTCTCTTCCCGCGCTTCCCGGCAGTGGACACGAACCAGAGATAGAGCCACATCAGCGTCGCACCGGGCAGAGGACTTCTTGCATTCTTGAACTCGACCGGGAACTTCATTGAGCCGAGCCATTAGAGACTCGAGGTCATTCTGGAACGTCACCATTGGCCAGAGAGCTGTGTCAATCCGCGACATTGCGAATTTCAGTCGAGCGAGATAATCGACAACACCAGCGATGAGAGATTCTAGTCGGAGTACGTTCATGGCAGCTTCATCCTTCACTGGAGAGTTGATGGGGTCCAAGCTTGTTTCAATTCGCCCGGTCTCTTCCTCGAAGTTCCGGCAAAATTCTGCATGCACAGTTCAAGGATGAGTCATTGGTTATATGTCGAGTCCACAGGAACAAATCAGCCGGGTCAAAGAAAATACCTTCAAGCATGACAAACAGCTTCTTAGCAAGGCTTCCCAGATAATTCTCCAGATCGTTCCTCCTGCGAGCAATGCCTTCCATATTCTCGTTCAGATTGTCCTTGTCCTTCTTCAGGCGAGTTGCTTCCTTATTGGCTTCGTCAAGGGCAACTTTTAGCTTGGCGTTTTCTTCCTCCAGTTTGCCGACTGAAGCCAACTTCTGTTCAGCGAGTGCGGTTTTCTCATCAATTGTTTTCTGCGCGGATGCCAGATCTTGATCCTTTTTCGCCAGAGCTTGGTTCAGTTTCTCTGAAAGAAACAATGCTTGATTCAGAAAAAGCGGAATGAAATCCGGTTCAGAGATAAATCAGTAGACAAGTCTTTTCTTACCAGCGGCTTCGTCCTTGGCTTTCTGCAGAGTTGTCTTGGCCAGCTCCAGATCGAGGTTGAGTTGAATCTGCTGCTTCTCCAGCTCAGCAAAACGAGCTCCAAGATCACAAGATTTCTGCAACCAAAGAACAAGTCAGTCGACAGATGAAAAGACTAGTTATTTCGGAGAGTAAAAGCGTTAAAGTCAACAAATTCTAAGACTACTGCCGAATCAAACATCCAACAGTAGTCTCGGGGACTACACCCAGTGGGTGCAATTAGCGTGCCCCACTGATCCAGTTTACACTCGACATGGTCTGTCCAGCATGAGTGCAAAAAAAAGAGAAGAGAGTTTTCAGACCATAGTCGACTGCCAGCAGTCGACCACGGTCTCGGGTACTACACCCAGTGGGTGCACTTAGCGTGCCCCCACTTGTTCAAGTTCCACTCGACATGGTCCGACCAGACCAAGTGAGGAAATTCAAATTCTAAGACTACAATCGACTGCCCGTAGTCCACTATAGTCTCGGGGACTACACCCAGTGGGTGCACTCAGCGTGCCCCCACTGGTTCAAAGATCCAACCGACACGACTAGTCGGCTCAAGATACAAATTTGTTCAGTGGCAAGTTAAAACACCCAGTGGGTGTACGGATGCGAAACACAGACAGATGCAAAGATTCCTCAAGGAAATATTTTCAGGTAGCATATCCTAACAGAACAAGCAACAAGCCGAAAGAGCCAGTCGACAATCTGCTAACTTGGACGTTGCTCTGAAGAGCGGAGCTGGTGTCATAGGTGGCTTGGCTGGCTTCCCGGACCGTCTTCATCTGCTCCATCATGATGCCCGCCTGGCGTATGGCTTCTCTGGCAGCACCCACCTGGTCCTCTGGGACGTGATGTGCGGCAAAAAGTGAAGGTGGATCGGCTGAAGCCTGCGCGGCTGACGCGGAAGGTGACAAAGCGAAGGTGACAGAGGTCCGATTGGCATCGCCAGCCTCTTGGATTACCGGTTCCGCCACCGGCGTCGACTGAGGCGTCTTGCCAGTAAACGTTTTCTTGCTTCGTCTTCCCAAGGGTCTCGGTGGCTCGTCTTCTTCGTCGTCTGGGAGGTCAATGATGTTGGGAGGAGCTGCAAAAAGATCAGTCGCCAAAATTTCATCCCCGTTGGTTATACCGCAGTTCAATCGACAAAACAAAGACAAGATCACGAAGGTTATACTCGGGTTGGAGGTGACCGCATCATCCATGTCCTCATCCTCGTTTTTGTATGCAGAGGTCCCAGAAGTAGCAGCACTGCTAGTTTCAAGATTCATTCGGTCAAACCAAGGAAAAATAGACAGCATAAAACTTCGGGTAAAATGAAGACAGGACACTCACGCAGACGCAACAGGGATGTCAATTTTGATTCTGGGCAGCGCTTTCCGGGTCTTCTGCACTACAACCTTGGACTGCTTCGGGGCCTTTTCAGTCGGTGCCGGAGACGACATCCGAGGACGCTTTGACGACTGCCCGGTCTGAACGGTCGCCTTGTCGCGGGCGCTTGCTGGATCGTGGGTGAGCTTGGACCGCCTTTCCCTGCGGGGAGGTGAGTCGACCTCCTCTTCATCACTCGGGTCATCGCTCTCCTCGTCCCCTTCACCGTCAGAATGCCACTCGCCGCTTTCACCTCCGCTTGCCTCTCCCTCCGGGTCCTACTCCTGTTCTCCGTTGGGCATCGAATACATCTCAGTAAGGCCCTAAGAGGAAAACAAACAAGGCAAAGTCAGTCGGATGACTAAAAGTAGTTGCATGATAAATCAAGATAACACTCGGTAATTCAGAGTCGGACCTTGTCTGCTTCATAGGATTGGTCGAGTGGAGGGATTCTCCTGGCCCCCCTGGGATTATCTTTGTTGCCAGTGATACCCCTCAACCACTTCTCCACCGTATCCTCGTCGACTTCTTCTGGATGAACCCGAGTGGAATCTTCAATGCCCGAGTATATCCACATCGGATGGTCACGGGCCTGAAGTGGCTGAATGCGTCGTCTGAGGAAGACTTCCAGTAGATCCATACCGGTCATGCCCTCACGGATGAGGTGGACCACTCGCTCAACCAGCACATTCACCTCCGCTTTCTCCCCCGGGGTCACTTTCAAGGCGGAGGGCTTCTCTACGCGAGCCATGGAAAAGGGAGGAAGTCCAGTCGACTGACCTGGAGTCGGCTGGTCTTTGCAGTAAAACCAGGTCGACTGCCACCCTCGGACTGACTCAGGAAGGATTATGGCCGGAAAAGATCTCTTACCCCTCATTTGAATCCCAAGACCCCCACACATCTGGATCACTTTTGTCCTCTCATCACTCGGATTAGCTTTTTTGACCGACTGGGAGCGACACGTGAAAATGTGCTTGAAGAGGCCCCAGTGTGGTCGACAACCCAAGAAATTATCGCACACAGACACGAAAGCGGCAAGATACACGATGGTGTTGGGAGAAAAGTGATGAAGTTGTGCTCCAAAGAAGTTCAAGAAAGCTCGGAAAAAAGGGTGCGGAGGCAAAGAAAACCCGCGGTCGATGTGGGTGGCGAGGGGGACGCACTCACCCTCCTACGGTCGAGGCTCAGTCTCATCCTCCGGGAGCCGCGCGGATCCATGGGGAATCAGTCCCTCCTCTGCCAATTCGTCGATGTCGTCCTGGCGGATCGTCGACCAGATCTAGTCGCCCTGGATCCAGCCGTGCGGCAGACCGGACCTCGACGAAGATCCGCCTCGGCTGGACTTCTTCCCCTTCGCCTTCGCCGTCGCCTTCTTCGCGCGCTCCAGAGCCACCGTCTTCTCTTTCCCCATCGCAGCGGACAGAGCTCGAACGGAGCGGCGGCGCTGGGGCAGGGGCGGATGCAGTGGGGAAAACTGAGTGGAAAGAAGAAGAATGAGGGCGCACTGTTCAAAAAACCCCGGCCCGTCGCCTTATATGGGGTTGCTTCCGAGTGACTGACCTGTAGGCCCGGGCGATCTTACCAAATCCCGCAACAGTCGCGCGCGCGATACGTGGCAAAAAAGGTGGCGCGAAAATCGAGGCGGCCCTGCCTTATCCAGCCCGATTACTGCGGCCTCCTCCACCCCGCGCGCTTCCCAAAATTCGAATCCCGCGAGATCCGTAGACAGCAGAACAACCTGTCAGACGGAAGATCTTCCCCATATTAGCACTCGAAGCTCTTTCAGCAAAAGTTCACTCGACAAAACCAGGAATGGACCAAGGCGACTGAAAAAGAAGTTGGTGTCATCACGCTAATTCGTCGATCCAAACAAGACACATCCGAAGCGCGAAAAGTGAGTCGGAAGTATTTTCAATTCCTTCTCCACTCAAACCCTGATCCATTCGGGGGCTAATGATGAAGCTATGTACCTAGGGTAGGGTCATGGGCCTGACCTAGATACCCTCCCCAAGGACATCACCCTGAAGTCAGAAGCGTTCAAAGGATACCATGATCCACTCGACAAGAGACTTTCCACTCGAAGGATAAACGCCACTCGACCAAAACAGAAACCACTCGACGAACGGAAGACCTAAAGTCACTCTACGCAGCAGCGGTCGGGCATTTACTCTTAGACTTAATAGTCATTTATAGCACTTTACTACGGACGTTACCTGTAACGCTCCTTCTTTATGAACGTTGAACCCTGTGTAACGGAGAGGAGCTGGGGTCCTAGCGCACTCTATATAAGCCACCCCCTCCTCTGGGACAAGGGTTCGCACCCTCTATAACACATACACGCATAATCCAGTCGACCGCCTCGGGGCTCCGAGACGTAGGGTTGTTACTTCTTCTGAGAAGGGCCTGAACTCGTAAAACTCGTGTGTACAACTTCGCCATAGCTAGGATCTTGCCTCCTCATACTTACCCCCCATTCTACTGGCAGTCTTAGATCCACGACAGCGGCCATCCTCAGGCCCGGCGCGGCCATGCCGGCCGGCCATCCGGCGGCGGCGTTGCGGAGAGGCGGCGGCGATGCGGGGGTCCTGCGCAGGGAAGGGGTGGGGGGGGAACGAATCGCCCCGCCGCCGCCATCCCTGGGTGCGGCCAGGCTTCGCCGGCCAGCCCTCTGGCAGCGGCGATGCGGTTGTGGCTGAGACGGGAGAGCCCCTGGCGGCGGCGAGGGTTTCCCCCGTGTCGCCAGACGCGGGGGGGGGGGGGGGGGGGGGTGGCGACTCAAGGTGCAACACAAGTCTGGTTTCCTCCTCGTTTGTTTCAATCGCATTGTCCAGCAGAGCTACAAGTCTGGTTTCATCTTCGTTTGTTTCAATCGCATTGTCCTGCAGAGCGGATAACGTGGTTGTGCATCTTAGTCCACCGGCTCTACGCTTTGACTAACGAATATTGGCCAGCCTCGGTGTTATCCGGGAGCATGCGAGGTTTATTTTCTGTGACTCTGCCTGGACTGATCAAGGTGTTCTACAGGCTCTCTCTGATTTTTTTTCTCCAGGGTATAAGTTTATGGATTTCAACAAGTGCTCTGTGGAGACAGAGGCCCCGAGGCAACAATCACCTCTGCTCACATTGCATCGTCGATTGATGAGGAGAATAAAACCTTCACACCCAAAGACTTTGTGTTTTTTAAATTTCTGCAACGGTGTTTTTGTATAGTCTCCGCAAGTTAGCATGTGGGCTCTTTGGCCTTTCTAGAAAAGTAATAATAGTGGTACGAGTGCGTTTGTTTGTACCTAATACCGCATTCTTAAGGTCAAAGCCTTCATAACAATGACTGTACTAGCGCTAATGGTTGTATTGTAATGAGATAATGGAACTCTGCCTGATTGCGGTCACCACCATATTGAAGTGACCAAATAGGTTGTCTTCAAGTTTTGCTTTTTGTTCTTACTAAATTCCCCAGCCATCCGTAGCAACGGACAGAGAAGTGAACCCAATGATGTCATTAACAATGACAGCGTAGTTCATCTAAAAAAGAGACACCAACGTTGTTGTAGATTGTTCCCACAAAAAAAAGGTTGTTGTAGATTGCAGTAAAAATGACCAAACAGCAAGCAACCTCGGCTGCCGTATAAAATTACATGTTGGCATGTATTACTCCTGGTACGGAGCACCGTATGGAGCAGGGTGCAACACCGGATGCATGACAACGGGTGAACCATTATTAGCAACATTAACCCCATATAAATTGTTTCCAGTGGAGTTAGCTTACGTACTGTCACACTTGTTTATGACCTTCCGTGGTGGTTGATCAGGTTACCCCCATGGTCAACGCTCTTGGTTAGCAGGTGGATAATTACTCTATTCTTGTTGAAGGACACGCAAGGTGAAGTGTAATGACGTATGTTCTCAAAGGACCATACGGTATTCGGCCCAACCCATTAAGCAGCGGTTGGTCCTTTTATGTCTTTCAGTGTCATTTGTGCCCATATATAGCAGAAAATGCTCTAGCCTTTTGTGCCGTTGGTCACTTGCTTTGTTCCATCTGCCCTATATTATTTTATTTTGCTTTGTTCAGCCTTTCAAACTTTTACCTTCTCTGCAGCAGCAGTGCAGTACAAAGGTCAACATTCAAAATTGCTATTGATGCGAAATAAAGACAGTTCTTTGGGAGTTTTGCAACAAATTATGTCAGTTTTTGCCGAGATGAGAGGCAAAGCCAAGAATCATGCACAGTTCGACCAATGTATTCGAGGTGTAAGAGCAACTCCAACTATCTATTTTTTGTCCGTTTCGGTCGGCCGCGCGGACGCCCGTGTTCGCTTTTCTATTTGGGTCGGCGCATGCGCCAACCGCTGGCTCC
Source organism: Triticum aestivum (assembly GCF_018294505.1). Classification (NCBI taxonomy): domain Eukaryota; kingdom Viridiplantae; phylum Streptophyta; class Magnoliopsida; order Poales; family Poaceae; genus Triticum; species Triticum aestivum. Next base: position 566,311,110 of record NC_057799.1, read on the forward strand.
ACCCATATTTCTGGGACGCGGACTTTTAAATAAAAAAGAGTAATTGCATTTAAATTTAACATAATTATATACATTGAAACCGGTCAAATGTCGGTCAAAGCCCACTTAAAACATTAGACATTAATTTAAAAAAAACTATGTGCCGCCACGCGCGCTGCCCTAGGCATTCTCGTCGTCTGACGCGGTGAGGTCGACCAGCTCTAGCCGCTCGCCCTCTTCCCGCTCCGTCAGCAGTGCTTTGGCCTTTGACTGCTAGAGGTAGGCTTGCTCTTGCACCAGCGTCGTGCCGAGCCACACGGGGGGGGGGGGGGGCATTGACCCACTGGCGCAGCTCGCCGGTCCAGACATAGCGCTCTGCAGGCTCCGGGAGCCTCCTCGCCGGTGACGACGGAACCACGTACTACTTTGGGTTGTAAACTGAAGTCCTGATGGACGTCTGCTACATTTGCCACTTTTGTTTCTTGTGCGTTGGCTAAATTAAATTTTGTGCGCTTGAAGTTGATACGTCTCCAACGTATCTATAATTTTTTATTGTTTCATGCTGTTTTATTATCAATCTTGGATGTTTTATAATCATTCTATAGTCATTTTATATCTTTTTTGGTACTAACCTATTGACATAGTGTCAAGCGCCAGTTGCTGTTTTTCCATGTTTTTTACATTGCAGGAAATCAATATCAAACGGAGTCCAAATGCCACGAAACTTCGCGAAGATTTTTTATGGACCAGAAGGAAGCTGTTGGGCCCTGGTTGCACCTAGGGTCCCAAGGAGGGGGCAACCCACCAGGGCGCGCCAGGAGGCCCAGGCGCGCCCTGGTGGGTTGTGCCCACCTCGGGTGCCCCCCGGACCGCCTCTTTGCTCTATAAATACCCCATCCAGAAACCCTAGGGAAGACGACGAAATATTCATCCAGCCACCGCAGAGTCCAGAACCACCAGATCCAATCTAGACACCATCTCGGATGGGGTTCACCACCTCCATTGGTGCCTCTCCGATGATGCGTGAGTAGTTATTTGTAGACCTTCGGGTCCGTAGTTAGTAGCTAGATGACTTTCTCTCTCTCGCTGAATTCTCAATACAATGGTCTCTTGGAGATCCATATGATGTAACTCTTTTTGCGGTGTGTTTGTTGGGATCTGATGAACTTTGAGTTTATGATCAGTCATATCTTTTTATATCCATGAAAGTTATTTGAGTTTTTTTGATCTCTTATATGCATGATCTTTTATAGCCTCGTATTTCTTCTCCGATATTTGGGTTTTGTTTGGCCAACTTGATCTATTTATCTTGCAATGGGAAGAGGTGCCCGGTAGTGGGTTCGATCTTACGATGCTTGATCCCAGTGACAGAAAGGAAAACAACATGTATGTATCGTTGCTACTAAGGATAAAACGATGGGGTCTATCTCTACATAGATAGATCTTGTCTACATCATGTCATCATTCTTATTGCATTACTCCATTCTTCCATGAACTTAATACACTAGATGCATGCTGGATAGCGGTCGATATGTGGAGTAACAGTAGTAGATGCAGGCAGGAGTCGGTCTACTAATCTTGGACGTGATGCCTATGTAATGATCATTGCCTGGATATCGTCATAATTATTTGAGGTTCTATCAATTGCCCAACAGTAATTTGTTTACCCACTGTTTGCTATCTTTCTCAAGAGAAGCCACTAGTGAAACCTATGACCCCCGGGTCTTCTTTCTCATATATTTGCTTTGCGATCTATTGCACTTTTTATTCAGATCTATTAACCCAAAAATACAAAAATACTTTGATGCACTTTATTTTATTTGCGATCTATTTATTCAATCTATTACAACTTTCTCCCGTCCACGCACCGTTTCTGGCACCGTTACCCGAAAGGGACTGACAACCCCTTTAACACGTCGGGTTGCGAGGTGTTGTTATTTGTGTGCAGGGGTTGTTTACGTTGTGTTGCTTAGTTCTCCTACTAGTTCGATAACCTTGGTTTCATATCTAAGAGAAATACCTACCGCCGTTGTGCTGCATCATCCCTTCCTCTTTGAAGAAATACCGACGTAGCTTCAAGCGACATCCGAAGTGTAACATCCCAAAATTCTAAATTTTGGAATGTTATAATAAATAGATAGATTTGATTGTTTGTTTGATTGTGGTGTGATTGATTGAGTGAAATTCGAAACTTTTTGAAAGTTAAATGAGAGGGAATAAAAGGACTTTCCCAAACTTTCATTTTGCTTTTATGATCTCCGTAAATTCAAATTCTTTTCACCACAAAACCCTAGAGAGAAGATGACATGACTTCTTCCATTTATTTAAATGACAAGGGGTGTTGAAAATATTTGAATTTCATTTGAAAATATTTCCAATTCCGAAACTTTATGCAACTCAATGATTTTCACGAGAGAAGATAAAATGACTTCTTCATAATATATGAAATATGAGTTGGGAGTTTCAAAGGATCAAATTCAAAGTCCTTTTGGGAATTATTTTTAATTTGGAGTTATTTGGGTTTTATTCAAATTATTTTTCTCCAAAAATAAAATACATGGAAAATAGGGTAACATGATTCCCTACAATAGAAAATTTCAGAGAACTAAATTTGAATTAATTTTGGTATCTTTAAAATGATTTTTGTTGGATTTTAGTAGAGCAGTAGCACTCTTGGATTTATTTGAATTTGTGGGATTTTATTTAATTCTAGAAAAATGCCCATGCTGTAGGAAATCTTTTTCTGAAAATTTTGGTATATTATATGCCTATAGTATTTTTTATTTATTTAAGGTTTTCTTTATTTTCCTTGCGCTATTTTTTTTAAAAAACCTTCGCCGACTGGGCCGGCCCAGCACCCAGCCAGCCCATCCGCGCCGTCGCCCCCAACCTCCCGACAGGAGCCCTGCTCCCGCACGCCACCGACGCCGCCGTAGCCGCTGCGGACTCCTCCCCGCCTCGCCTTGCCCCTCCCGCAAGCCTCTCCAGCCCTCCCCTTTATAAGCCGGGCCCCGGGACCCCGACCCTCTTTTCTCTCCTCCTCCCTAGCCGCCGCACTTCGCCGCCGGAGTTGCGAGCTCCGGCGAGATCCGCCGCCGTTGCGCCTCGCTCCACCGCCGCCTACGCCCGACGCCACCACCCCCTTCGGACTCGCCGAGCCGAGCCGCTCCTCCCCATCTACTTCGCCGGCACCGCCGAGCCCTGGAGCCGCCGTCCCGTTCGAGCCGAGCCGCCGTCGCTGCCGTTTTCCTCGTCGCCGACGTCGTCAGCCACCGCGGTAACCGCCACCTGCCCTCGTCCGTCCGATCTGGATCCATCGGTCCAGATCGAGGTGTTTTTTTTCTCTGAAACGTTTTGTTTTATTTAATGGACGTTCGCTGGTTTAGCCTCTGTAGAGAACGGTTTTCGTCGCGTAAGTTTCTGTAGCGAACGTTCGCTATTTAGTCTTTTTCTTTCATTTTAGTTTTTCGCCAGGGACCTATCTGTGATGATTTTATTTACAGTTTAGTCCCTGTTCTTCAAACGGTCACAACTTTTTCTCGTTTATCCAAATCCAACGAAACCAACGCCCACTTCTTCGTTATGATCTCCTCTTTCCCGTAAAACAACATAAACAGGTTTTTTAAAATTTTAAAATTTGAATTAGATCAGATTTGAATTCAAACTTCGTTTGATCGTAATTTGAGTTTCGTAGCTCTGTTTGAGTTGATTCTTTTTGCAAATTAAAGCTCTTGACCTAAACTTTCTGATAAGGCCAAATTCACATAATTTTGGTACTGTTAGAAATTGTTTTATGTTGCAAGAGTTATTTGCTTGGTTTTGATGTTTTCCGAAGTATCTTCTTCGTTCTTTCTGATCTTTTGAGTGATTGCTTATGTGTGGTTACCATTGCTTGCTTACGATAGATTGACCGGAGTGTGACGAGTAGAACTATCAAGAGTTATGAGTGCGAATCATCTTCATCAACATTGCAGGCAAGTTCACACTTTGATCATACCTCTTTTACTACCCAATTTTATTGCATTAGATCAACCCTCAAACATTGCATGATTAGGATCTAATTAAATTGTGGGTTCTGGAAAGTAGATGAGGTAGTACCTATTGCCTTGTTTATTATCAAACCTTTGGGAGTTACTTCTACGTTTGCTTATATTGCTATGCTATGCTCGTAGACGTGGATTGGGTTTGAGTGAATTTCCATGACAGATGTGAGATTGTTAATTAATGGTTCAACTTAAGGTGGCTACTTAAATAAACATCTGGGTGGATTGAGGCACCTGGAGAACCCAGTGTTGCCTGTATTTTTGGATATCCCGGAGTACCCGTGTGATCATCCTATGGACCGCCACCCAGACTCAAAGGGGTCATAAGATTATTCATACTAGAAACTTCCGTGTGCAGCCACAAGCCATTATGGGCTCTGGCATAGTTGAGTAAGTTGTGTGAGCTCTTGAAGAGGTGGACTAGCAGATGTAGGGGGATTGTAGGTGTAACGGTCTGCCCGGAGTAGAGAGTAAATGCTTCTGAAAGACTGTGTCTCGATCATCCGTTTCTCAAACACCAAGTAGTGCGAGAAATCCAACGGAGGAGATCGAGTCTTGTGGGGAAAAGTGCGCAAACCTCTGCAGAGTGTACAAACTAATCATGATTAGCCGTGTCCCCGGTTATGGACATCTTGAGTATCTAGTTCCTGGATTATCATGTGTATCTCATCATGTTACTTAATTTAAATTTGATTTGGGTTTAATCATGTTCTTAATTGGGATTGAGATGCTTTCAACCATCTCAATGTTTAACAACCACCATGATAGTTAAATAAGATTTATTCCTTTGCAGTAGGGAAAAATTGGCTTTACGCAAAAAACATTATAACCATAGAGCTTTTCCACCAGCCATATATGCATGTAGTGATAGCCTTTGTTCATCATTTCTCTATGGTGTGAATTTGCCAGCATATTCCATGTGCTGACCCGTTTTCGGGCTGCAACGTCTCATGTTGCAGGATATCTTACGTCGAGTAAGTGATACGTTAGGGTTACGATTTCTACACTCAACTTTGCCGTTGGTGTTGATGGGAATCCACAACCTTGTTACTTCCGCTATTTGGATTGAGGTAATAGTATTTATGTTACTTTATACATGTGATTTACCTCTGTTATAAATCCTCGAGTACTGTGTGTGTCAGCATACCGATCCAGGGATGACACTTAAGCATAGAGACTTGACCGTCTGAGGTCGGGTCGCTACACGAAGTCATTCTGTAGATGCCCATCTCTCATTGTGCATGTCATTATCTTCAAAGTATTCTTTGTATGCACTATGATTTGACTTCATTCAAAGTATTCTTTGTATGCACTATGATTTGACTTCATGAAAAGAGGGAGATCTCCACAAAGTGAAACCTGCCTTGAGCATTTGCATTCAAAAGCAAATTACTTATATGCACATCTTTAGGGGGAGCCCCTTTCTATTTGATGAAGCCAATGACCACGTTCCTACTTTCACATATTTTTATCCCCGTAGAAAACTTCAACCAGTTTGTCATCAATCGTCAAAAAGGGGGAGATTGTAAGTGCATCTAGCGCCAACCCTAGTTGGTTTTTGGAGTATTAACAACAAACTTGGTTGAGGGACTAATGTGTTTGTGAGATTCACAGGATAACACAGGTAGAAGTACATATTGATTCGGTTTAACCATCGAAGATGTCCCCTAAAAATGTATGAAGACATTGAAGACAATAGTGGTTCGCCAAGACATTCGTGTTGAAGATAATGACATGTGAAGACATTCGCTTGAAGACAATGAAGCGCGAAGACATAGTCTTTTGGTAGTTTCATTTTCTTCTTTTCTGAGTTGTAGGAACCAGCGTACTGTTAAGTGGGTCGAGGTAAACGAAGTCATAAAACTTATGTGATGCTCAACCTAAAATCCTATATCTTCGAGCGAAGACAATGAGAGAAAATCTCTTTCAGAGTTGGTTGATTCGGCTTTATTTGGAGCCCAAGTCAAGCTGTCGCATGTGTTTCAAATCCGACCGTTGGACACATGTCAGTTGTCCATTGACCGAGGGTCATTTTGGACATGTCATGTTGGCTTGCCTTCTGGCTATAAATAACCCACCCCCTCCACCATAAGTTGGTGGCTGCTCCGAGTTTGTGTGCGGCTTTTGTCGTTTGAGAGCAACCCACCTCCGAAGCTTTTGAGAGAGAATCCTTGCAATGAAAAACCCAAAACACCCAGAGCCCAAACTTTTTTGAGCATCACTCAAGTCTTTCTGTTCCGCGTGGACCGAAGGCTTGTTACACTTGAAGACTGTGATCTTTCAGTCAGTTAGGCAAGCATTCTGAACATCCAAGAGTCATTGTGGATTGTCAGTTAACAAGGTCTGTGAAGGTTTGAAAGTCTACCTTGAAGACTAACCTGAGCGATTATGCAAGATCTGCGGGTCTTAGCTCAAGGGGAATAAGGTGAAGACGTGGTCTTCTAAGTTCAATCTTAGCCTTCCTAACCAGACGTACAACTGTCACGACAGTTGGGACTGGTCAAACAAATCCATGGTCTTCCCCGAGCTACTGGTTCTACCACTTCACTCCCTTACTTGTTGTTCAGTTTCGTGAAGCCTTTCTTAGCTCCTTCTGTTTAACGACACTGTGTGAAGACTACCACTTTGACTACTCATTTGTCTTCGCACTAACTACTTGAAATGTTCTGTACTACCTTGCATGTTGTCTGTCCTTACTTCTCACCTCATTTGTATTGACCTATCAGCATGCTTAGTGTAGTCTATTTTCCGTTGTATCATGTTTAGCTACTGATTGAGTTACTCGTCTTTGAAGACATTGCCTCTTTCGAAGACTTTCATAAAAATCGCCGATTCACCCTCCCCCCCTCCTCTAGTCGATAACTAGCACTTTCAGCTTCCCGCGGAACCACCGAAAAAGCAACATAATCACTTCAATGCAGCAAGAAAATAAATAACAAACCGCCACAAGTTCGTTGAGAAAACACAATCATCCACAAAATTTTGTTGTAGATTGCAAACGTAAAGGAAAAATGGTTATCACCTACTCTGTTCCCACCAGATCACATTGTATTTCAAAGGAACCACCGACGGGGTGGCGTGCTCCAGCGCCTGGCTGGGTGAAGCTAAACTCTGACGGCGCCTTTGTTTCAGAGGGAGAAGCTGGCGCAGGGATGTTGAGAGATGAGGCATGGAGTATCATCTTCTGGGCTTGCAGGCAATTATATTCTTGCCGTGATGCTCTCAGGCCGAATTATGTGCATGCATGGAAGGTTTATCTTTGGCTATTCAAATGAGTGATTTGCCGATAACTACTGAGTTGGATTCATCCATGGCGGTCTCGTTGATCCGGAGTAAGGGTGAGGATAGATCAATTTATGCGTCTATTATCAAAGAGATCAAATACCTGAGAGGTCTTTGGTTATCTTGTATTATTCATGTTTCTCGCTTTGTAGTTAGATCTGCTAGATTTGAAAATAGAACCATGACTTGGCGAGGGTCAGGTCCTCTTGAAATGGTAGAACTTGCCAACATTGATATTGTATGAACACTTCCCGTGAGTAATACAAGTTCTATTCCCCGTAAAAAAAAGGTGACCAAACCAAAACCACAAAAAGATACTCCCTTCATTTTTGTATACAAGGCCACAAACCCATATTACAGGTACCAAGGTAGAAATTAATGACCACTTAAGCCAATGTTGCAAACTAGTCTTTTCTCCTCGCTTGACGTGTAAATTAATGTGTATTTTTCTCTTCAACGCACAATAAGACAACTCTCTCACTCCTCGCTAGTTGATTAATTCGGTGCATCCAAACCAACATTCTCACCCCCGCATGCATGCATGGGGTATTAATGTTCTCGGTTGCTAGTACGAGGCAAATCTCATCAATTTTATCTCGGTTGATGTTAGTGGCCTTGTATAGCTGCAAATTGTAATTTTGATAGTGGCCTTGTATAAAAAATAGAGGGAGTACGCAAGCAAGGGACCATAATTCTGCGTCCATTCACCCGCGACAGTACGTGAGGAAACAAGCAAGCAACATCGACCCTCATACGAACATCACACGCCTAAATCACCGTGAGGTCAAAAAAAAAAAACATCACACGCCTAAATCACCGGTCTGATTTGCTTCATCGCGAAACGCCACCGACTCCCGAGACCCGACCCGTCGTTGGTGCTGGCTTGCAGTACACGACCCGTATAGCTCTCCGTCCGTCCGAGCAAAATATCTGGGAAAATATCTCCGGGCATCGTTCTCCACCGGACCCACCCACCCAGAGCCCACACGGCGCGCACACGCTCCTCGGGCCTACCCGGCCCAGGGGCGCGCAACCGGTGCCGCGCGCCGGGAAAACGGTCACTTTCCTATTTCTCCCCGTCCACTGCTCCGTATTAAAAGGCCCGTGACCTTTTTCGCTTTAGGCCCTACTCCAATGCCATGTGGGTCCCACGGTGCGCTTTGAAGATCTTCTGCGCGCGTCTTTTTCCGTTTCCTTCGGGAGAGAGAGGTGCGGCAGGGTCTCTCCTCTCACTCAGCCTCGCTGTCTCGGGTTCTCTCTCGACAGGTCTCTCTTTGCCCTACGCATACGGGCATCGCCTGCGTGGCCCAGCCAAGGACACCTTCGCCATACAATACATGTAGTAGAACAATTTGTAAGATGCAGCAAGTATAAAGACGCGAGTTAAGGAGGTTCGACGCTTGAGATTAGTCCCGAATCCCGACGGCGACGGCGGATCTACTTTTTTTTGCGATCTGATCAGAGGACAGGTGTTCCTAAACCTTTGTTGGCATCCTCTGATGAACCGAATCACGGACCACCACCAGCACCGGGTCCGTCCGGGACACATGACCGTGTCTGGGCTACATGCAAATCGGGACATTCCAACCACCCACAAAAGTGCATCCCCCTACGCCCCTAATCTGGCTAGGATCGTAAGCGCCAAACGTACGTCGTATGCGCCCAGTACGCATGGTCACCACTCTATACGCTCTACCTCACAATTGACAGGCAGATGGGCACACAGTGTGGATTTATTAAGCGGGTGGGTGGTCAGCGAATTAAGCAGCCATTTCCTGTGCTCGATTCATGAGCCTGCAAGGACAATCATGAGCTGCACCATAAGAAAAGAGAGTACTTGAGACTTGAGAGGATGGCTTCTGTGCAGTGGGAAGGAAGCTGGAGCTCACTCTTGGGGCTAGCGTGCACTTTTATCTCGGCATTTCGGGGCTCTTTCCATCACGGTTCACGGCCTTCAGTGTCACGTTGGCCTCGCGGTGTAGCGCACATCGCCCTCGATCTGCGGCTGGCTAGTTACAACAAGATCCTCCGAATGCCGCCCGCAAAGCTTGGGACCATGCGTGGTACTTTGTTCTGAGCACCATCGATGCTCTCCTCGTGTAGGACCTGCCGAGCATGATGCCTCTGCCTTGCTTTTCGAAAGGAAAAGTGAATTCTTCCATGGAATTCAATCATCAGTTCGGCACTAGGAGACGGAAAGTATATTTGTACTGCGTGATTTAGCGCATGCATGTTCGAATCGGTTTAACTAGTCCAACACAGGAGCTAACCAAATTTTGTTTGTGGTGCTTTAGAGCACTTTCCTTGACGATGCAGGGAAGCATGCAGGTTCTCTTGGTGCCTTTATTCCACGACCTTTTCTCCGGTTTCAGAAACAGTAAAAACCAATCCTCGCGTAGTTGTCAGTCACGCTGAAAGTTGAGCGCCTTCTCATACGGCAGAGAAACAAGCGCCACCGTGAGGGAAAGATGACAATTACGCCACTAATAGACTAGTACAGTACTGTTGTACACCAGAAGTAACTTTTTTCACCTCCAATAAATGGAACTGACAGCCTGAAGCCTTTGAAGTGTACTATACACACTAGACGGTCCCCTTCTGCTCCAGTGAAAAATCCTCCTCGCCCGGCGGCCTCCTCCCCGGTCGTCGCCGTCCGGGCAGTAACTGTCGCGCGCTCACTGTCTTGCGCCGGACGAACTGAGCCACCAGCACCATCAGCTGTAGTAAGCATCAAAGTTACCGGAACTCCGGGGCAGGGCGATGTAAGCTTCAGTCAGTCTTCAGACTTTACGCTTACTCAGGACAGGCACGAGTAAACGAGACAGTGAAATCCACCACTCAGTCAGTGTGAGGGGTGTGATACTGATACTGATAGGTACCCACACTGAGTACTGCTGGAGAGCTTAGTTACCGGACCTGTAATTATGCCGGGTTAGCTTTGCTTGCAAGGGCCACATTAGAGGTACGTTTCCAAGCGTAAACCCTACTCGTAAATCGTAATGCCTGTCCAAAAATGAAAAGCAGCCCCCGTGTTGACACTTTTGAGGGTGCTACATACACGTACTACTTGGTTTGGAAGGTCAAAAGCGTGCGTGGGTGAGTGAGTTGGGGGAGAAGTGTCTGGAGCGTGTGCTTCTGTCCCCGTCACCGTGTGGCACGGTTGAACTGCCTCCTTGCTGGTGATCTTGGTTGGCCATCTGCGTGGGGTGGCTGCGTCGCCTACTGATCGACAAGTCCTTTCACGGGCTGGTCGACCCATCGCCGAAACGTAAAACACGAGCCCGAGTGCCCGACCATGGTGCGGAAATGGAGGGCAAAAACAATCTGAAACGCAACAGGTGGCTGGGAGCACGTACGGCGCATAATGGCATGCGGCTGATGCGGCGCCGGCGCCGGCGTCGTGGATGAGAATGATATACGGCTGATATTATACACTTTCAAGTGCACGCTGCTGACCTGTGAGACCGTTAAAAATTACGTACAATATTTAGGGGGTTGGACTGTGCATAAATTTATTTACATGCGGTCTTTAAAATGAGAGCGCTGGTGTGGTGCGCCTGGTTGGTCACAGTATGAAACGGTCGAAGAGTATAAAAATCATGGCTGCTTCTGTCCCTGCGGCTGCGCAGGTCATAAGAAGAAGAAGAAACAAATTTGTAGCCACATTTGACGGAGAATGTTGATCTACTTTTATAAGTTCTGCTTGGCATTGCCGCATTATATAAACCTCGCAGTTCAACTTGTCGTGGCATGCATTTGACTTCTTGCATCAGTTATGGTCTTATGGGACATCGCATTTTCTTTTTGTTCTTTCCTTCAAGATGGATTCATCCACTTTCCATACAGCCGTCTGCGGTAAACCTAATAGACTATGTCACAATTGAAAAATAATGATGACGGACTCTCACCACGGTTGGCGTTACCTTGTGTGTAGCTTCCATACGTTGCCAAAATTAGAGACGGTGGCAAGCGAGTATAAACTGAACTAACATATCGTAATTCGGCTAACTGGTTTTTCAAGTGTTGATTCAATAGGAGGCACGGTTAATCGGGCGCCGCTCCGCACCCCTAGTAGCACCGCATCAAGTTACTACATATTGCCCTAGGCACGTATACGCTAAGTGTGTAAGTACATTCTTTTATCATACCAATACAACATTTTCTTGTGAATCGGCCATCAGGGGAGAAATCCCCACTTGTATATATTGCTCTCAATTCAAAAGAAATTGAGCTGGTTTACATGGGAAACCAGGTTAAAAATCAAAACCCAGTGTACGTGAAAAATAGGATAAAAATTTTAACAACCCAAGGGGCAATTGGAAATTCGCATGACATGCACCTACATATCCTTCTGCGTCATTTAATTTGTGCCAAAGTTGTTCCGGCGGAAAATTAGTTAGAAAATGGATGCAAATTCGGAAGCCTCTCAATACGAGGTAATATACATGTTTATCTTGTACAAATACATGATGCAACTGTTTTGGTATGTCCTAGTTGCTGTGTGTACGGTACATCTCCCTGTTCGAGCCGTTCATTTAAACTGGTCATGTTCTTCTTCCTTGCTCCATTTGTTCCACTCCAAGGTTTCAATACTCTTCTCTTTTGTGCCATCTACGTTATTCCTTTCAATCCTCTCATCGTCTTGTTTCTCTATTTTTTTTCTTCTATGCGATTAATTTTCTTTACCTAATTTGAACTCATCTGTTTGTCCTGTTCTGTTGATTCGCTATTTCATCGCATCAATGTTGTCATGCATAATTACAACTTTTTTTGCCAACCTTTTATTTTCCTATGATACATGATGTGCTCTCTCAAATGTCAGTCTTTCGACTAACCGATTCAATTCATGTATGAAAAAAATATCAATTTTTGGAAACTGTTTGATGACTTCCTTGTAAAATTTTCCTTATCAGATATCATCACGATTTCCTTCTTCCAACCGTAACGATTTTTGTACCATTTGATTTTATTTTCACTCCTACGATTTTAGTTCTTATTCTGACAAGTTATATTGTACGAAACTTACTGTTTGTTTTCCTTGCGAACATAAGGATCACTTCAGTTCTGCTCCTTAGAACTTGAATTCCGTCCGGTTCTCTGGAACATACCTGGACATGTCCGTGTCCGTCAGTTTCGTTCTTTTGTTTAAATTTCTCATATTTATTTTTGCAGGCATCCAACAGGTCGTCACCTTAGATTACCTAACATTTATTTTCCGGTACGCAGTCCATGGGCATGGCAACTTCTTTCTCCCTAGTCGTTTCCCCTCCTCTTCTTCCTTTCTATTGTAATCCTACAGATCTATTTTCTTCTACCTCATACCGGGCGTTGCTCCCACCAGTTGTCAGAATTTGCATGACCCAACCATCGGCACCGTTTACATCCACTCACACTGGTCTTCTGCATTACCCTCCCAACTCGCCCTACGCAAGAAACCCCCAATTGAGCTCAGTCCAATTCATGAAATCCACATAAATTGCCACATATCCCTCTTAATCTCCTCCAAATGAGGGCCGGATGGTTGTTTTCCACCAAATTGCATGTTGGTATTTTTCTAGTGCGCAGTCTGTTACAACCTCAGAGGCTTGTGCGCCATGACAACGTTCTGAGGAACAAGTGCTTCTCCCTCTTTTTTCCAGCAGACTGAAAAGAAAGAACGACAAGTTTCAAATAATTATCCAAATTTGGTTCATGAGATTTGCGACTTAATTTTTAGTTCATTATTGATTATTCATAAGTATGTGGGCCCTTGTTGACTGAACAAGATGTATATTCAACTTATGTCCAATTAACCGACATAGTTATTGCTGATTGAACAAGTAAATTGAACCCCTATTACACTACACAATGGAATAGAAGCAGAACTAAGTAGGTGTCAAAATTAGGAGGAAGTGTTAGTAGCATATTTGAGTTAGGGGTGGAAAAGGAATTTTCCCTAAAAGGAACTAAACTAAATGGAGGCGGACCTTGAGTACTAAAGGGTTCTCGAGGGTTCCCGAGTCATTGCTACTAATATGATCCGCACAACATTTTTTTAAAGGAGGAAATCCCCTGGCCTCTGCATCAGAGTGATGCATGCGGCCAATTTATTGATCAATAGTGCAAAACCAGAGTTTGAGGTTCAGTGCTGGCTCACAAAAAGGAGCACAAAAGGAGTAAAGACAAAAATTGCCAGAACCGGCAAAAAACTGGCCAAGATGACTAAACACCTAGTCTATTATTGGATCGCCATCCAAACCGGTTGTAGATAACCCGTGCTACCGTCTTCCATCGGTTGCACCCAGTAACCAAAAGCTCCCTGGAGTCCACATGAGTGAGTAACGATCACGTACAGATCCAAGCAGTGGCCCTGTAGATAACCTATAAAAAATTAATAAAATTTTGTCTGTTAAAGATCATATCATTTCTACAGTTCCATATAGCCCAAAGTATTGCGCATATCGCTATCCGAATATGTCCCGGAATATTTGATTCCACGCCAATTAGCCACGTCCAAAATAACGTGTTGATACTAATTGGAGGGGAAACATTGAAAGCTATATGTATCGTAAGCCAAAGAAGTTTGGCGAGTGGACAATCGAGAAAGAGGTGTTGTATGGTTTCATCCTGGTCACAGAGACAACTCAACATGGCAATGGGTACCCGCAACCCGCGAACCCGGCGGGTTAAAAACCTATTAGGGTAAGGGTTTGGAAGAAATAAATACCCATGGGTTTATAAATGGGAAAAATTGTGCCCATCGGGTAAGCCGGGTATGGGTACGGGAAGGCAATACCCATACCCGTGTACCCTCATACCCATATACTAATTTCTTTTAATAGTAGGCTCAACGTGTGATTCACTAAAGGAACCTAGCCATTGTATCCAAGGATAATGCAACCGCTAGCCTCGACCCAAAATCCTCCCCCCTTACGCATGTGCATGTTCTTGTTTTGTGGACTCACAATTTTGTTGATCTTATGATATAGTTTCCTTCATTTGATTATTTCGAAGTAGGGGCTGCAGAAGTACCTTCAATAAAGTAAAATTTGAGAAAATTGTGTCCCTCCTGTTTGTCTTGTAATTGAAAAAAAATAGATGTGAATGTTTCTCTAAAAGTTCACGTACCGACTACTCAACCATGTATATAACTGGACAATGTTTAGTGCCATCTATTTTGTGCTTATTGATATCCATTTATGAATACTAAAATCATTCTTTATTCCATCGCACAGAAAATCATCATCTATATGCGCTCAAATGCTAAAATGTGGTATACATGTGTAAATGTTGAAAAATACATGATGAAGTGTGAATTGGGTAAGGTGGCCGAGATGGGTATTTTTACCCGCGGGTATTACCCGCACCCGACCGGGTACGGGTATGGGAACAATTTGAAACCCTATGTGCGGGTACGGGTACGAGTATGGGCGAAAAATAATGAGACGGGTACGGGTTTGGGCGACCATTACCCGCACCCGAACCCTGCGAGTGCCATGTTGAGAAACAACATCGAGAACTACCCACCCATCTCCGGTTTACCAAATTATCCTTGGTTACAATCACTTCCTTGTGGACAAACCACATGAAGATTTAGATTCTTAGCGAGACTTTAATCTTCCAGATATTAAGTGATTTCGGGATTGGCCTAGAGTCAATTAGATACAAGTACATAGATTTCACCGTGAAACTACCGTTCCTAGATAATTTCTAGTAAATTGTGTCTGTGGTGAGAGAGTTGAACATCCATCAACCTCCGCAAGCACCAGGTGCACCCACGAGTTCCAATGTTCCCCCACGAGAGACCTCCTGAATTGAATGTTAATGGGAACCGACTGTAAGACTGTAGCAACATAAGCTTCCATACCTTGTACAATATTATAGAGAGTGGGATATTGTAAGGCTAAAGACGTTTACCCTAACCATGTATCCTCACCGAACCTAGTTGTATTACCGTTACCAATGTTAAACTTCACCCTCTGAAAAAAGGTTTCCTCTGTCAGCAAAAAATAATTTCTTATAAAAGATCGTTATTACAAAAATTGTCATAACTCAAATTACTACTTTGCTTGAGATAAAAGAAGACATGGTTCACTTTTGTTGTGGATGTCAGCAATAAATAAGAAAAACCCTATTTCACTCACAATTTTTGGAAAGAATTGTTGAAACTGTACCACATGAGAGCTGATAAGGAAATGCACCTCACTTTAGCTAATGTCCCTGATTGCTCCATGTTTGTCTAGCTACCCAATGTTCCTGTTACTCATCCATGTATGTACTTTTTTTACCATACTTCTATCTAAATTTTCTTTTTCATATTTTGATTTCCTCCTTCCAGAGGGAAGTTTTCCTGGCAAAATTGTTCTGCCGGAGAGCAAAAGTGCTCCGCCAAAGTTCCACCTTGCAAACGACGGCGAGAAGTCCTTGAGTCACCATAGTAGTAGATGCAGGCAGGAGTCGGTCTATTTGTCTCGGACGTGATGCCTATATACATGATCATACCTAGATATTCTCATAACTATGCTCAATTCTGTTAATTGCTCAACAGTAATTTGTTCACCCACCGTAATACTTATGCTCTTGAGAGAAGCCACTAGTGAAACCTATGGCCCCCGGGTCTATTTTCCATCATATTAATCTCCCGACAGCTATTTCTTTTGCCGTTTTTATTTTACTTTCTTTACTTTGCATCTTTATCATAAAAATACCAAAAATATTATCTTATCATATCTACCAGATCTCACTCTCGTAAGTGAACGTGTAGGGATTAACAACCCCTTATCGTGTTGGTTGCGAGGATTTATTTGTTTGTGTAGGTGCGAGGGACTCGTGCGTGGCCTCCTACTGGATTGATACCTTGGTTCTCAAAAACAGAGGGAAATACTTACGCTACTTTGCCGCATCACCCTTTCCTCTTCAAGGGAAAACCAACACAGTGCTCAAGAGGTAGCAGGCTGCCACCTGGGCGTGTGGATCCCTGGTGGGTCCCTTCTGGCCCATTCTTGCTCCATAATTCATCATATATTCTGAAATAATTCTCCAAAAATCTATGCTGCATTTTGAGCTTCGAAGAATTGCTTTCTCTTATGTTGCATTTTCATGTCAGATTGCCAGCTGTTCGTTAATCCCCCTATCTTTGTATTCCTTGCATTATAATAGAGAAAAGACATTAGAATTGCAACATATTATGGAATACATCATTGAATTAGAATAAATTATAGTAAAAATAAATATGCAAAATAGACGCATCACTTTGCCACCCTATCGAGGGTACTCGCGGGTTTACGTAACGTGGGCACCTACAAGAGAGAATATACTAATTGTGTGAAGGAAAAATATCTCGTTAATATTTGCTTTAAGACCTATAGTAGGGTTGTGGTATGTACTCCGATCTGGCAATTTTTGTGTAATTGAGGCTGCTTTAGTCGTCACTCGAACCCTAGATATCTTCTGCAAATACTTACCGGTTTGAACATTGCATAATTTTTATGTAGCTCATACCAGAATTAATAAGTTACGTCAAACCTACCGACATAAAAATAGTTGTGTCAACAAGATTCTCTTCTCTAGGCCATATATTTTTGAAATAATAATAATCACATAAGCCACCAACAACATGCATCAAATTGAATGGATGCCCTTTTGCTACCTCTTGAGCACTGCGTTGGTTTTCCCTTGAAGAGGAAAGGGTGATGCAGCAAAGTAGCGTAAGTATTTCCGTCAGTTTTTGAGAACCAAGGTATCAATCCAGTAGGAGGCCACGCACAAGTCCCTCGCACCTACACAAACAAATAAATCCTCGCAACCAACGCAATAAAGGGGTTGTCAATCCCATCACGGTCACTTACGAGAGTGAGATCTGATAGATATGATAAGATAATATTTTTGGTATTTTTATGATAAAGATGCAAAGTAAAATAAAAGGTAATAAAAATAACGAAGTGTTGGAAGATTAATATGATAGAAAATAGACCCGGGGGCCATAGGTTTCATTAGAGGCTTCTCTCGAGAGCATAAGTATTACGGTGGGTGAACAAATTACTGTTGAGCAATTGACAGAATTGAGCATAGTTATGAGAATATCTAGGTATGATCATGTATATAGGCATCACGTCCGAGACAAGTAAACTGACTCCTGCCTGCATCTACTACTATTACTCCACACATCGACCGCTATCCACCATGCATCTAGAGTATTAAGTTCATAAGAACAGAGTAACACTTTAAGCAAGAGGACATGATGTAGAGGGATAAACTCATGCAATATGATATAAACCCCACCTTGTTATCCTCGATGGCAACAATACAATACGTGCCTTGCTGCCCCTACTGTCACTGGAAAAGGACACCGCAAGATTGAACCCAAAGCTAAGCACTTCTCCCATTGCAAGAAAGATCAATCTAGTAGGCCAAACCAAACTGATAATTCGAAGAGACTTGCAAAGATAACCAATCATACATAAAATAATTTAGAGAAGATTCAAATATTGTTCATACATAAACTTGATCATAAACCCACAATTCATCGGTCTCAACAAACACACCGCAAAAGAAGATTACATCGAATAGATCTCCACAAGAGAGGGGGAGAACATTGTATTGAGATCCAAAAAGAGAGAAGAAGCCATCTAGCTAATAACTATGGACCCGAAGGTCTGAGGTAAACTACTCACACATCATCGGAGAGGCTATGGTATTGATGTAGAAGCCCTCCGTGATCGATGCCCCCTCCGGCGGAGCTCCGGAAAAGGCCCCGAGATGGGATCTCACGGGTACAGAAGGTTGCGGCGGTGGAATTAGGTTTTTGGCTCCGTATCTGGTAGTTTGGGGGTACGTAGGTATATATAGGAGGAAGAAGTACGTCGGTGGAGCAACGTGGGGCCCACGAGGGTGGACGACGTGCCCAGGGGGGTAGGCGTGCCCCCCTACCTCGTGCCCTTCTGGTTGATGTCTTGACGTAGGGTCCAAGTCTTCTGGATCACGTTCGTTCCAAAAATCACGTTCCCGAAGGTTTCATTCCGTTTGGACTCCGTTTGATATTTTTTTCTGCGAAACTCTGAAATAGGCAAAAAGCATCAATTCTGGACTGGGCCTCCGGTTACTAGGTTAGTCCCAAAAATAATATAAAAGTGTATAATAAAGCCCATTAATGTTCAAAATAGAATATAATATAGCATGGAACAATAAAAAATTATAGATACGTTGGAGACGTATCACCTTTTTTCTTTCATGTGAAAAAACTTCTCTTCGTGAGAAACTCGAGTAACTCATGATACTAAATTCAACAAGGACTATACGTGAGAGGTATGGAGCAACTCCATAGGCCTAGCTGCCATCCACCCAAGGCCCCCACCCTCACTCCCCCTTCCCTAACCATTATCCACAGAGTCCTCCATGACAGATGGTGCAGAGAGGCTACACCCATCCCACCCATCGCACGTGCAACCCGCTCTCCGTATTCCTCAGATCCAAAAGATCCCCAACTCCTCATGCTTCACCTCCCCTAGATCCTACATTGTGTGCCCGCCAACGCACGCTACTGGCAGCCGAACTTGAAGCCTTAGCCAGATGTTGCTCACGCCCTTAGGTTGTCGGGTCTGATTGATTTGGTTCTCATGGAGGGGGTGCCATCTCGACCATGACAACAACATCACATGCACGTCGTTTCTCGTGTTGGTGGCATGGTCTTCATCCCCATTCCTTTCCCCGCGTCAAACTCATCAACATTTTTTGGAGCTTCCTAAAAAATCTCCACCTGGTCGCCATTTGATTCCCCCTTTTTGGTGTCACTCATGTTGTCATGTAGTGCCCTTCGTTTAAATCTCGCCCTGTGAAATGACAACCCATCTAGTGGAGATAGTTTCATTGGTGACATTCTAGACCCTGTCGTTCTAGAATCGCTCTTTCTCCATATTCTCATGGTCAATGACCACCCTTTCACTAGAGAATTTGCGCAATATTCTCATGCATACTCGCGGAGTCAGAGTTTTCTTGTGTTTGCCCGGATAATAGATACCTTTCTTAAATACTTAGCGGTTTGAATATTTAATATTTTTATGGAGCTCATGGCACAATTAATAAGTTGTGTCAGTCTACCCGCATAAATATAGTTGTGCCGAGAGGTTTCTCTCCCTTAGGCCCTATAATTTTTAAGAAGTAATTGCGATCAAATAAGCCATGAACAAAATGCATCAAGTTTAACGCCATTTTTGCTACAAAAAGTTGTCTTCCTTGAAATTCATGCATCTCAGGATATCGCATTCAACAATGACTATAGGTGAGAGAAACCGGGTGGCTAGAGGCTGTGCGCCATCCACTCAAGGCCCCACCCGCACACCTCCCTCTCCCCAACATATTCGTTGGAGTTTGTCGAGCATAGCCGCGTGGCAGACGGTGGTAGCGAGGCTGCACCCAACCCATGCCTTGCACCTGCAACCTTCTACCCTTTTCACTCGTATCCAAAATAGTCCCAACACCTCGTGCTTCACCTTCCCTAGATCCTACCATAGTGTGCCCGTAACACACGCGTTGGCTTGGATACGACTGCCAGCCAAACTCAAAGCCTTAGCCAGATGCTGCTAGCATCCTTAGGCTGTGTGATTTGGTTTTCATGGAGGGGGGACGTTTGGAGAGTCGATAAATGGGTGACACCTTTGGCCAGCACTCACCCTAGAGGCTTTGACCTGCCTCCCTCATGCCTCTGCGATGGGCTTAGGGATGTGGGGGGTCCCTAGTCAGCTCTATCTGACCATGACGACAAAATTACATACATGTCATTCCTCATGTTGGTGGTGTGGTCTTCATGTCCTTCCTTATCCCCACGTTGAACTCGTCAACTTTGTTTGTGATTTTCCTCCAAAATCTACACCTTCTCGCCGTTTGGCACCCCTTTCGCCGTCACTCTCGTTGTCGTGCAATACCCTTCATTTGCACCCCCGCCTTGGGCATTTACCGCCCTTCTAGGGGAGATGGTTTCATTCGTGACACTCTAAGACCATGTCATTTCATCATCGCTCTTTCTCCCTACTCTCATGGGCAATGATCACCCTATCAGTAGAGAATTTGCGCAATCTTCTCATGCATGCTCGACGAGTCCGACTCTTTTCTCGTCTTTATTTACAGTCTGCTTTGCTCTGGACAATGCCAACCCTTCCAGTGAGTGATCGATGGCATGGGGTTGTCGATGACGTAACTCCTTGGGTGTTTACTTCATGTGGCCTTTCCGTGCTCGAGATTTCGGCGTTGCCTTGGTTGGGTCTCTCATGTCGTGTCCTTTGGAGTTTCTCACTTTTCCTTTGCTAGTGGTGCCTTGTATTACGGTTTAATACAACCTCGGTTGCTTCATCCAACCCTCTAGATGTTTAGCTGGTTGCCATTTACACCGTGCCATAATCTTGTACTCCACTTAGTATTTCGAGTTTCTAGTGTGTTTGCTTGGGCAAGGTGCATTGTCCATCTGGCTAGCTTCCAGAAATATATTCACGTGGCTATGTCCTCTTGTAAACTTTTTTTTTTGAGGGAATGTCCTCTTGTAAACTTTCTTGAAAATAGATTAAGCGAGTGACATGTAAAGCTTTTCTATAAACATCCGAAGTTGTCTCCTTCCTCCCGTTTCAAAGTTTCTCAACAAGCACCCCCCGGAGCACGCAAAACCTACAGTGCACTGCACGAAAAATCCCACTGCCGTGTGGCCCCACGCCGCAGGCGCAAAAGAACAGAGAGAGAAGCGTCGAGAAACGTTGAACGGAAACAAAGGGCGGACGCGCGCAGGCGGCAGGCCCCCTGCTCGGAGCCTCGGGGCAAAGCAAACCCGGGGTGGGTCCCGCCCGCCACCGCGGCCCCACCAGTAAGGGTGGGCGGGACCCGCCACCGGCCCTCCCCTCCCCGCCCCCACTCACTTAATAAAACCACCTCCCACCTCCTGCCGAGCCTGTCTCCCCTTTAAACACCACCGATTCGCGCACCGTCCCTCTCGCCCGCGCACCACACCGCACCACGGCGCCAGGACGAGCACGGGAGCGCCACCGGATCGAAGGATAAAGGCCCTCTCCTCCCCCCGGTCGCCGGATCCGGCCCTCGGGGGACCGATCCCTCCGCGCCGGCGATGGACTCCTCCTCCTCCTCCGCCTCCGCCCACGGCAGCGGCGCCGGCGCCGGCCTGCTGGGCCGCGGCGGGGGCAAGGGTGGGAGCAGCGGCGCCGGCAATGGCAGCGGCAGCGGGAGCGGGATCGGCGGGGACAGCACGTCGACCATCGGCGGCGGCGGCGCGTCGGCGGACGCGTGGACCCGGCTCGTCAGCTCCGGCGTTGAGGACGACCTGGTGTGCGCCGTGGGAGCCGGGGCGGGGTTCGGGGCCGGAGGGCTGCCGTACGGCTACTTCCTCGACGCCTGCTTCCTCTGCCGGAAGCCGATCGCCAGCAACCGCGACATCTTCATGTACAGGTCCGCTCCCGGCGCCCTCCTCCCTCCGTCCATCCTTCCTCCCCCTCCTCCCTCCGTCCGTCGTGTTTGCCTGTGTCTTTGGTACGGGCCGGTGGGTCCCCGGGCAGGGCCGCTTCCGGCGTGTTCGGAGCTGGTATTTCTCGGCGGAACAAGAGAAATTTTGACCGCCGGCCGGGGGAAAAGCCGGAGCCAGTGCCGGCCTGATTCTCCAGAAAAGAAAAGAAAAAGGTTACATAATGCCATTCGTTTCTTGGTGCTAGGACAAACAAGGGAAGGGATCGGTGCGGGCGCTTTTCCCTTTTCTTCTTCTTTTTCATGATGGGCTATTGGTGCAGAGGCCCTGTCGTCTGTGTCGTGCGCGTACGGGTGGTGGTAGCTTACTCTGCGCGTGATTCCATTAAATTCCGCGCTGGCCTGAATCGCCGGGCTTAATTACGGTCACGATTTCATCTGCACGCTTGCATGTGGTGTGGAGTTACCGCTGATTTTTCTCTACAAAGTTACTGACCGGGATTCAGGAGAGACTTAGCTGCTAAGCATGTGTATTTTTTTTGGATTATCATCATCAGAGCTTCTGATAGATGCCAAAGGTGTTCATCCCACTGCTTTACTGCTGTTCGTTCCGTCTGGTGGATGGGTTCAACAAAAACTGTGGCTTTTTGTGTAGGGTCCTTGGGTTTCATTTTGAGATTGTGATTTCGCCGCATGAAGGTGAAAACTATATGGTTCCTTGTGTATTGGTTTGGAGTGGAGGATCAAGCAGACGTTCAGTATGAAAAAACGTAGTACGATCTTTCACTAATTGCATGTTTACCGCTAACGAACATTTCCATTTGTGAGGGAAGGTGTGATAAGACAGACATGTTACATGACTAGTTCGTTGAGTGATTGCCAAGCCATGTGTTTACTGGTTCATGCCATGCCATGCATACACTGAGATTAACCTGAATCCTTCGTTTGAGCAGAGGGGACATCGCGTTCTGCAGCGAGGAGTGCAGGACGGAGCAGATGGAGGCGGACGAGGAGATGGAGAGGAAGGAGAAGAGCGCGTCCGCCAAGAAGCTGTCGCAGAGGCCGCCGTCCCTGGGCGAGGTGGAGTCCCCGCCGCGGCCGCCCAAGACCAGGGCCGGCTCAATCCTCGCCGGCTGACAGTGCTCCTTTCCCCCCAGGCCAAGACCCCCCCGTCAGCACCACCACCGTCAGAAGAAGGAAAGAAAATTACCGACCGCTTAATTACTTACAGCCAGCCAGGCAGCCAGTGACATATATGGGTTTGTGTTTTTTGTTTGAACCCCTTGCGCTTTTGGTGGTGCTGCGTTGCGACCATGGTTTTTGCGCCTGCAGCGGCAGCAGCCTGTATCGGTGACGAACATGTATAGGTTAGAGACGGACTGAAGGGAAATGGTGGCCAGTGCCTGCCGGCTATTGGGAGTTACTGCTGCTTCCCAGGCTCTGCTCTTAATTATTTTTCTTTGTGTTTTGTACTCTAGTAGTTGTTGGTGAATGGTGATGGTGGTGGTGGTAGGTTTAAGGTTTTTCTAATGAAGCGGATGGAACATATGGGTAAAGAGGAAACTGACATGTGGGTGACCGAATCCCTGACTTTTTCACCCATGTATCAGCAGGTCCTGTCAAGATCTTGCGAGTTGTGCGTGTGCGTGTTGACGGAGGAGGCCGTCGGTTTTTGGCCGGTTCTCCTTATGAATTTGCTAATACTAGTATAATAATCCTAATGAATATACAGGGCTCTGGTCGATGTTGAAAAATCTAACTGAAAAGACTGATGCTGCATGTGTTCCATTTCATGGTTATCATGCCTGATGGCATGCTACAAGTATCTGGCCTACGCCTTCATTCATGTTTGTTTGCTCGCAACGGTGAAAGCTCTCACTGGCATGATAGCACATACACGATTCTGGAACTAGCACACCATACTTTCCGACGGCTGGACAAGTGGAAGAAGCATAAGCTGGAGGTGTCACACTCTACTAATGAAATGATGTCACGCGGCGTAGGGGCGGCAGGGCTCCAGATGAACCGGAAACAGAAACCATTTCCCCGATCTCTGTTGACATTTCCAAGCAACATCAAATCAAATCGTGGCCGGACAGCCGCGGAGCCCGAGAAATAAATTTAAAAAATCAAGATCGATATCCTCCCTCGGCCGCTCCCCACCAAATCTACAGCAGAGCAGGCGGCAGCAGCAGCAGCAGATGTACTCGCGCCGGCAGGCTAGACGACGAGGCGAGACGGGACGAGCCGAGCCCATTTGACCCCTGCGTTCCCTCCACCCGCGCTTCAATTCCTTGTCCCCACGCCCTGTAGAGCAACAGCGGAGGAGGAATTGAATGCGGCCGCTGAGGAGCAGGTGGTGTAAATTTCTCCTTCCCTTTCCTCGCCGGCTCCTGTCAGACGTCCGGCGCGGGCCCACATGGCAGCCCCTGCCGACTCCCCTCCCGACTGCATTGGCTTGCACCCTTTTCAGCTTTGGGAAAGCGGACGCCGACGGCCGGCCATGCGCCTGTTCGTAGTACTCACTCGCACGTCCTGTGTTGGAGTGGAAACTGGATTTGGCCAAGGGGGAGAGCGGACCGGGGGAGGGGGAGGTTGGTTGGCTGGCTCGACCGGTCGATGGATGGATCGACCAGGCTTCACGGGCACGGATAGACGGGACTGGACGGGCTCGCTTCTTCTCTGGTCGGTGATGGCGCCCTCGCGCCGACGCGCCTTCATTCAGTTGGATCCGTCCGTCGCGAAAAGCGACCGACGAGCGGGCCAAAAGGTCGTCCCTGGGCACGTCGCGTCGTCCGGTCCATGTTCTTCGCAGGGTGGTTGGGCTGGGCTGACGACGTGCAGGGTGCACAAGTATACTACACTTGTGTGTGTAGTGGTACTCCGCAGGAACATGGAGCGGCTCCCAAGTATAGTGTGACGGTGTGATCCTCACTGCACTCTGGCACTCTTGGTCGTTCCAGGCTTGACCCGACTCGGGCGGCGGCCACCCCCCCTGCCGTGCTGACCGGACCGGGTCAGGGTCTCAATGGTTGACGGGCACGGGCGGCACACTGGGTCGCTGGCCGGTGCCCCTACAACAGTACAGCTGTGTTATTTTTCATTCCGTACGATGAACCGCTGTTTTTTGAGTGTGTGGTTGCTAGGTTGGTTTGGAAAGAAGTGGGGTTAGTTTTTGATAAGAATTTTAACTCCTTTTTAGAACTGGCTAGTGGTTGGCTCTGTAACAAGAGATTCAGATTCTTACGTTTAAATGTAGTCTCTTCTGCTGTCCTTTGGGGATTGTGGAATACCAGGAACGATATTGTTTTTAGTAGTACAACTAAATGGATCTCTATCAAGCAGGTCTGGTAGAAGATAATCCATTATTTAGGGGACTGGACAAAACCTCACAAGGAACTGCTGGAAGGACGAACGGCTCAATTCAGAGACCACCTGCTGAAGAAGCTGAAGTTACCCCTGGAGCTCGAACCAGACTGAAGTGCACCGAGTCTCAGCGTCCGCTGTCTTGGGCAAAAACCATTGAAGCCACTGCACATGGGGGAGGGCGGGGGGAGCTACATTGGAGGAACTAAAGAGCAACCCGAGGATGGCAGATGAGATCCATGTGGTTTTTGTTCCGATGTCCTGAGCTTTGTAGTTCTTCCTGTTAAGAGGAGTAACTTTCGTTTCTAGCAGGGAGATGTAACTAGGTTATGCTGTAATTGGTCCTAAGAGTCTGGTCGTTTTGGTGAACTCTTGGGACACCATGGACCTGGCGTGTAGACCAGGAGTCTTCGTCGTTTATGTGGTCTTGGTTTCGTTTCTACGAAATGGAGTTGGGGGGCTCCCCTTTGATCGGAAAAAACCCCCCGCTGATTTTGGTTCTTTTGGGCCTAACTCTTCCCTGGGTCACTATACAGTTTAACGGGCTCGACATAGTCAGTGCAGTCGTCAAGCAGCGCCTGGAATGGGCCGCCCAGCGGGGATCGCAGGCATTGAGCCCTTTTTTCACATTTTTACTTTGTTTTTTGCTTTTAATTTTTTTACCTTTGCTTAAATTTCAAAATATTCTAAATATATCTAATATGAAAATCACTTTATATATAGAATGCTAAAATGTTAATCTTACATTTGAAAAATGTTAAACGTGTATGGAAAAATGTTTCTAATGTATACAAAAAGTGTACACTGATACCTTTGTCTCTCCACCAAGACAAGGCAGTTAGGGTTTTTGCCTCCAGTCGGCGGTGACGCCACTCTGCCTCGTCTCTTGTGGCCTTAGGGCCATGAGTGCGCGGTGGATCCCGGCCCTTGCTGGCAGGAGGGCTTCGTTTTTAGGTGCTTTTTCAAGTTTTGTTAGAGTTTGTGTCCTGCTCAAGAATATGAGGCGACGACGGCTTCTTAAAGATGAAATAAGGTTCTCCCGCCTAGCTCCGTCCCGGTGGTGCGTCTAGCATCGTCGGAGGGTATGTGGAGGTGTGTTTGCGGCGGATCTCGCGGGATTCAGTTGGAGGTTGTCTTTGGTGGATCACTCGGAACCGGTCTTTGTTCGTCTCTGTTCATGTGTCTTCAGGTTGGATCCTTCCCATCTAAGCTTCTGTTCATCAGCGGTGGTTGTTGTTCTGGTTTGTTGCTCCTATGGGGTCTTAGCACGATGACTTCCCGACTGTCTACTGCAACAAGTTGTGCCCGGCTCTGTCACGGGAGGAGTGATGATGACGACGCGCCTTCGGCTCGCTTCAGTGCTTGTAGTCGTCGTTAGGTGGTATACGAATATGGATGTAATTTTATTATTTCTTGTGTTCGTTGTACTGTCATGATTGGAGATGAATAGATCAAAAGTTTCCCAAAAAAAAAGTGTACAATGTGTATGTAAAAAATAGACATTAAAACATATATATGAAAAAATGTTTATCATGTATTTAAAAAATCTTACACATGCATAAAACATCTCCCCAATGTATAAAAGAAGTACAATGTGTGCGAAAAGTAGAAACCAAAATATATATATATATATATATATATATATATATAAATATTAATCATGTATTTAGAAAATGTTAAACATGTATAAAAATTGTTCCCGATATATACAAAAAAAGTTGATCGCATACAAAAAACATTGTGACATTTTAAAAATGTTCATGTATTTGAAAAATTATATGTGACATTATAAAAAAATGGTAATCATGTATTTGTAGAAATTTAAATGTATATCAAACCAATGTCGTAGATGTATGTAAAAAATGTATAATGTTTATGAAGAAAGTAGAAATCAAACTTGCAGTTGAAAAAATGTTAATCATTATATTTTCAAAATGCTAATCATGTATTAACAAATGTTAGATCTGCATAAAATTTGTTCTTGGTGTATATGAAAGATGTAGGCATCAAAAACATTTGTTTTTAACAAATCTTAACCTTGTGTTTTAAAAATGCTAACATGTATTAAAATAAATGTTTCACATGTACATGGAAAACGTACATAGAAAACCAAGGAAAAATGGTACAACAAACATAGAAAATAAAAAAAAGCGATAAAAAAAGGTTCAAAAAGAGAAGAAACCCATAAAGAAAAACACATACAAAGAAAAAAAGAAATAATCCAACGAAGACCTATGAAAATGATGAAAAAGAAAGAGAAACGAAGGAAACCAAAGAAAATCAAGGAAAAATGAAGAAGGAAACAAAGAAAACACCAAAGAAAATAGTGTAAACTGAGAAAAACGAGTAAAACCGGTGAAACAAATAAAATGGAAGTTATACTGAAGAAAAAAAATCAAAGAAATCAGATAAAAAATAAAATAATCGAAGAAAAGAACAAAAAAACAAACCAAAAAAAGAAAAATCACAGAGAAAATCGGAGAGCCGGTGGCCGGCCGCTCGCGCTGCGCATGACGCGAGAGCTCCTTCCATCTCGTTAAAAGCGAGATATAGCTCTCGCGCAATTTGACGTGCTTTTCGAAAGAGATGCGGTGTAATTGGGCCATCGGCAGCATGCCGCATGTTGGACGGGTTCCTAAATCCATTTTCGTTATCTAACCTCAGTGACGGTGTCCTGAATAGGGGGGGTGCTAACGATGCCGGCTCCCGAACATATGGGCTGGGCCTTGGATCCCCGAAGCAACCAACCAGTGGGCCAGGCTCGCCAGGCCCCCAGGAGAGTCAACCCATAGATGTAACCGACTTATATGTAACCCTAGGTACCCCGGTGTCTATATAAACCGAGGCGAGAAGACCTCGGATGTCAACACTTATACACACGATCTCGTGGTAGATTAACTTGTACTCTGCACTCCCTCGATCAATACAATCAAAGCAGAACGGTAGGGTGTTCTCTCTTCAATAGAGCCCAAACCTGGATAAAATCCTGTGTCTCTGCTACCATCGTGCCAAGGCTGTCAGCTCATGACCTTTTACCTGAGATCTACTGGATTTGACTCCATTATTGGTGGCCCATACGTGCCTCTCTATGTAGTCAAAACGGCTCGATGACATTCACCAATGATGAGATCGACACCAACGCAATTCTCGCGCCGGAATTTCCCTGCCTCGGCTTGGCCGAGGAGTTGGAGAAAATCGAAACTTGAACTCCTGTCGAGTCATTGAACTCGACAAATCAGGCCCCTGCCGTAATTTCTCGTTCCCCTTCCTCATTTCCCGGAAGCGTCTCGCAAACCTCGCCGGCATGTGAGACGTCTAGTCGGGCCACTTGTTAGCCCCTGCCGACCTCCCTTGTCAGTCCGTCACCCTGCATTTGGCTGGCTTGGGGACATGAAGTTTTTGCACCCGAGCTCAAACGGTAAAATCAAAAAATATTTAAAAAATGTTCAAAAAATCTGATTTTTTAATGGCAAGCTTTGATAAATGTTCTAAGAGCTTGCAAAGTTGCATCATGAAATCACACTTGTGGAAGTCGTGGTAAAAAAAAAATCGATACTCTGAAATGCTAGTTTCAAAAGCATTTTGGAACACTGATTTCGTTAGGAAATTTTACAAGCTCTTAGAACATTTGTCAAAGTTTTGCCATAAAATAATTTCTGATTTTTTTGAACTTTTTTAAATGTTTTTCGAGTTACTGTTCATCCCGAGCCGGGTGTAGAAGGGGACTTTCACTGCCTTGGACCTTTTTCAGCTTTCTTTCGTCGTTTCAAAAGCGTCCGGCCATGTGCCCGCGCGACGGCTCGTAGTACTCGCTCGCACGACCTTTTATCTTTCTCACCGAGGAAAAGAAAAGAAAAAGAAGCGTTGAAGTGGAAATGGGATTTTGCCAAGGAGAAGAACGGACCAGGGGAGGGGGAGGTTGGTTGGTTCGACCGACCGATCGATCGATCGACCAAGCTTCACGGGCACGGATGGACTGGAATGGACTGGACGGACACTCTGCCTCTGGTCGGTGATGGCGCCCTCGCGCCGACGCGCCTTCATTCAGTTGGATCCGTCCGTCGCGAAAAGCGACCGACGAGCGGGCCAAAAGGTCGCCGCTGGGTACGTTGCGTCGTCCGGTCCATGTTTGTGGCTCGCGCTTTTCTCGAGGGTGGTTGGGTTGGGCTGACGACGTGCAGGCTGCACAAGTGAAGTGCGCGTGTGTGTAGTGTACCTACCCGGAGGAACGAACGAACATGGGGTGCCCACAAGTGCAGTGTCACCTACAACTCTGCCTGTGCTCGGCGCTCTTCGTCGTTTCAACCTTTTTTTTTTTTTGCGAATATTCGTCGTTTCAACCTTGACCCGACTCGGGCGGCGGCCACCCTGCCACCCTGCCGTGCTGACCGGACGCGGTCAGGGTCTCAATAAAAACTGGGTCAATGGGCGGTGGCCCTACGAGGATACATCTCTTTTCCCCGTACTGTAAATAAAACTGTTTTTTTAGGGGTTGTCAATAAAACTGCTGATTTTCGTTATGAGGCCAAACTCCTGGGCGCGTCTTTGTCTCGCATTATGCGAGACGAAAGAACACATCGCCTCAACGACGTCCTAAATAGGCTGGCCCCTAGTGTGCGTTTTTTTTTCTTTTTCGTTCTCTGGTTTAATACTTTTACGCACATTTCTCAAATGGAAATATGTATTCTTTAAATTTTTAGAAACGTTCATTGCGCATTTTAAAAATGTTCACGCGGTTTACAAAAAAGTACGAGCAACTTCTAAAAATGTTGATAGCATTCTAAAATAACGTTTGTGGCATTGAGAAAATGCTCATGCATTTAAGAAAAATCATGAAATTTAGAAAAATTAAAATTATACAATGTAATTTTTTTTAATTTAAAAAAGATGTTCAATACCATTCAAAATATGTACGTGACAGTGTAAAGAAATTTTCACGCATTTCAGAAAATAAGTTTATACAATTCTATTTCTGAACAAAAAATGTTTTGTGCCATTAAAAAAAGTTCAACATGTATTTAATTTTTTGAACATGTATTTGAAAAAATGTACATTATATATTTGAAAAAAGTAGACACGTGTTGAAAAAAGAAAAAGAATACACCGTAGAAAACTGGTGAACAAAATACCCAAGAAAATCGATGAAAAACCAATTAGAAACACACATAGAAACGAACGAATAAAAAGGAACAACATGAAGATTCTAAAAACTGTCTGAACATGTCAATGGAACCTTTATAGAACCGCTACAATATCTACAGATTTGGGCCAGGCCATTCAGTGGAGTGCCAAAGGCGAGATTACCGTAGGTCTCGAGATTACCGTAGGTCTCGTAATAGACAAGAAAGAGCCCTGGCGCTAGCTCCTCAATGGAGTAATGTAAAATTTAACGGGCTTTTAGAAAGAACTGGAACATAATAGGGTGGTCAGCAATAGATTGTTTGTTTGACAGTTTCCTAAATCCATTTTCATTATCGAATGTGAATTATTATTATGGGTAACTTTAAAAAAAAGTCTTCTGCTGGCACAAAACCAATCTCCTCCGCTTTTGAGTGTTTCTCTGGCGTCGTGGGCGGAGTGGAGGAGATTGCCGTTGTCTCCATGCTTTGTGTAGTAGATTTTGATGTCGCAGAGGATTGTCCCAATGGTGATAACAATGCCATCTCGAATAAAAGACATTTGACTTCGATTTCATCCTCATGGCGTTTGTACAGCATTGTCGTAGAGCGTGTGAGTTTTGTCCTTGTTCTTCCTCATGAAGGACGTTTTGGGTTTCAAGTGTATCGTTGACCACAACATCGTCTTCTTCTACAACCTCTTCTCTCGAGTATTTGCCAGCAATATCGTTTGTTTGACTTGGCGATACTAGTACAGTTGTTTGCCTATTTCAGTTTGTGATGGTTCAACGGTATTTGTTTCTTTACAGGTCTTTGCATATATTTTAGTGACTGGATTTTTTTGATGTTGTCTATTATCAACGAGAGCTATGGTGGTACAACGACAATATGTTTATTTTTTCATAGTGGTATTTCTTTTTGCGGGGTTCGTATTGGTATCCTTCCATTTGTTTAGGGTCTCATTTATGTATGTGGATCAGTTACCTTGTTATATGATCTTATACAGTGTTCTTTTGATTAATACGTACTCTCTCCTTTTCGGTTTATAGGGCTCAATTCAAAAATCTCATCAACCAAGGTATATGGTGAGTGGTGGAATACTTTTTGTAGTTTGCAAAAGCACTCAATTAATGCTCTTGTTTTTCTTAAAATTATGTTTACTAATGCATTAATTGCAATGCATGCATGCATAAAGTACATGCATTGGTCAATTTTCCCTTAATATTTGCATGCAATGATTTAATGCACCTTGGAATCTGAACATGTGATGTGGAACAACCAAATTAAGCCTTATAAAATGGAAAAACTGAAATTTTGAGATAAGGCCTATAAACCGGAAAGGAGGGAGTATAAACTAGATTCGACTTAATAATTTAGTGGCATTTAGTGTCCGCAGCTTTCAACTGGTCATGTGTTTTGTACTATACGTGAACGGTAACTGAAAGCGGAAACCGCGAACTCCGTAGATGAGCTGAAAGCGGAAAGGTTGTGTCTGTACTACCAACCCCGGCAGCCGTCAAACCCCCTGCTCGGCCACTTGCTCTTCTCCCCCCTCCGGCACCCGATGCTCGCCGCCGCCACCACCGCCTCCCTCCCCCCGCCGCTCCGCCGCTCACCGCGCGCAACCTCCCTCGATGCCCCCCATGGATGCGAGGCTGGGGCCCGCTCTCTCCACCCGCGGCCCCGCAGCAGGCGGACCCTAGCCTGCCGCGCGGAGCTGCAGCAGGACGCGCCGTTCGTGGCCGCCATCGGCGCCTGCGTGCTCGCGTCCCTCGTGCTCCCGCCGGCCAGGGTCCGAGGAGAGGCGGCGGAAGAGGACGACGACGGGGAGTTCGGCGCGACGGACACGAGGATGGGCGTGATGGCCATCATCTCCTTCCTGCCTTACTTCAACTGGCTGGTGAGCCGAAGCATCTTGGTTGCTCTTATTATTTCTTTTCCCCACGGACTGATAATGTTTTGGGTGCTTTTCTCCCTGGGATTAGAGCTGGGTCTTCGCGTGGCTCGACAGCGGCAGCAAGCTGTATCTGCTCTACGCGGCCGTCTATTTGGCTCCTTACCTTAGGTTTGTATAATTGTGAATCCTGAGCTACGAGCTTCTGTTTTCTTTGTTCGGTATCCCGGAACAATTGATTATTCGCTCTGTTAGGCTTTTATCTGAGACTAGTGTTTCAACCTTTCAATTAGCTGTTGTTTTGCATTGAAAAATCCCGGCTCTGTGATATCACTATTTGGCTGCTAGGTAGGAGTAGTTGCTAGTGTTACGAGCCAGTGACTGACTTAGGTTGGCAAAATGCTTCTTGTGCCATTGGAGCTGTAGAGTGTTCGGGGAAGTTGAGGATTCCAGTTCTCTATTGCCAACTTACTAGTGCCATTGGAGCTGTAGAGTGTTCAGGTAAGCTGAGGATTCCAGTTCAGTATTGCCCTGAGCTTTGGTCGACAAAGATCCACCGATTAGTGCCATTGGAGCTGTAGATTGTTCAGGGAAGTTGAGGATTCCACTTCAGTATTGCCCTGAGCTTCCGTTGACAAACATCCACTTATTAGACCATCTTCAATTGCTTAACGATTACAATTGGGGAAACAACTTGGAGTGAGCAGCCGATTATCCCCATATGTTCAGGGAAGTTGAGGATTCCACTTCAGTATTGCCCTAAGCTTCCGTCGACAAAGATCCACTTATTAGACCATCTTCAATTGCTTAACAGTTGCAATGTGGTAAACAACTTGGAGTGAGCAGCCATTATCCCCATCTGTACTTCAACCCGTCGTCAGATTTTTCATGCGAGTTTCTTCTGTGGTGTCAGTAATGTAGTACTCCCTTCGTTCCAAAATATAGTGCGTCCTTGAACCTCGGGAAGCGCGGGCGCGCTATATGTTGGAACGGAGGGAGTATATTATGGACTATGAACTGCTCTTCTGGTTCTATCACATGGTGTTGCTATGAAATATGGACCTACCAACGTTAAGTACAGTCATTACTTGTTTGGCCCTTTATTTTGTCATGTTGTACATGTTGTGGTTCTATGTGTATGTAAATTTATATATGGAAGCAATACAAAATGGAGCAGCGAAGTTACCGTACTTTCCATTTTCTGCCTCTTCCGAGTATGATGATTGAAATTTAGTGTCATTACTGATTAGCCAAATGTTACTTGCCACCCTGCCTTGTAAGTTGTAACGGTGTACTAATTCATATTGACTTCTGGTGTACCATACCACCTTGTTCTAGCATACCACCATGTTCTAATTGCTGTGGGCTTACTTTTTGCCTGTTCAACACTTTGCACATTTTCTATCCATGAATTAGAGATTAGACCCAAGCTGTCTGCTCGGGTAACTTACAAATGTCATTGCTGTTTCCAGAACGAACTTGTCGCTCTCCCCTGATGAGAGCTGGTTGCCCATTGCCAGCATCTTCATCTGCATCTTACATGTTCAGGTAAGTGAGCGGCCTTCTTCAGTACTTATTAAGCAAGTTGTGTTCATTTGATGAGATGCTTTCTTCCCTTGCAGCTAGAAGCAGGCATCAGGAATGGTGATATTGAGGGCTTCATGTTCTTTCAAAAAGCACAGAATCTTCTCTTTCCCAATGCTATGAAGGAAAAAGATGGCCACCGTGCAAACAAGAGAGAATCTCTCAGAACGGTACGATTCAAGGTGGTGTGTAACCCAGATTCACGATATCCCTATTAGTTAAAATTATGTAATCCGCCTCTGCATCTGTTCAGGGACATCGGGGCAACTCAAGAATACCTTCAGCTCACGAGTCCAGAGAGAAGCTTCGCAATTCAGCTATCTTCAAGAAAAGACTTGATGAGCCCGACGAGAAACAAAAGAAATCAGACTGGCATTGAACTTGACGGGGTTCTCTTGTTGTATGGCACCGGAAGTGGTTCTAGACAGATGCTTGCTTATGTAGCTGCAGAAAGTCATGTTTTAGAAAAGGAGGATGACCCCCGGCCTTTGCATCTGAGCGATGCATACGGTCACTTTATTAATTATTCTCATAAGACCTTACAAAGTAATACCACAGTAAGACTAAAGCTGCCGTCTAAGCAACAAACTGTCGCTACACCTATCCAGTTGATGAAGGGGTGCAGATAGCCTGGGCCTAAATACCAAACAGACATCGCAGCCAAACCTAACATCTAAGACCTGAGGACCCATCCAGGACGCCTGCCGGGCATGGGTCTCGCCGGTCCGGCGTGCTCTTAGAGGCCGTCGCCGCCAACTGCCACCGTTCCATCTTCAGAATTGTACTGATGCATCAACCTTGCTCAGTCTAGCTATCGTCCATGCCACCACGGCGCCCAACAGCTCCTTCCTGCGCGCAAACAGTTGTGCACGTCGCGGTCGCCACTGATACACCTCAGCACCATGCTGCCAAGTACCACCAGCCGACACAGCTTGAAGTCTTTGGAAGATCTGTCGTGCGTAGCACCTGCCGACCAGGCATGACAAAGCGTAGCACCTGTCGGTCAGGCATGACTTAACATCTACACCGAAGCTCCGTGCAAGACGAAGCCGCTCCACCTCCTGCCTCTGACTTCCAGCGCTGCTCCACAAACGATGCCCCCAAGAGAGAAACGACACCGCAGTGCCGCCATCGTCCGATTTGGAACACCAGATCCTAGGGTTTCCCCTAGAGCAGCACGAGTGGGTCGACAGTAGTTACACGACGATGCCTCCATCAAGGTAACGGCGTAGAACGCCGCCATCGCCTGCCAACGGCTCGGTTTTCACCGGCAACCATGTCTCCCCAACTCGCAGCCGGGACTAGATGATGAATCTCGAGATCCGATCACCAAGCCTCTGGCCGGCCATCTCTGACGACGAAGATGACCACCACCATTGGCCAGCGAGATGACGCGAGATGAAGTAGGGCGCTGCCAGCGTGCGTCCTGGCCAGCACCACCGGCGCTCGGCCCGTCCTGGACCACGCCTCATGGCCGAGGGCAACGGCAAGCGCTGCCACGACGAGGACACAGACCGGAAGCCCAGATCCGACCCACCCGCGCGCCGCCACATGGCCACCACCAGGTGCCGTTCAGGGGCATCCCCGCCGCCGTGAGGGACGCCGCCCCACGGGCAGCAGGCGCCAGCCACCGACGAAATACCGCCGCGCGCCACCGGCCGCCGCGAGATCTGCGCGAGAACGACGAGGACGCCCCGCCGCCACCTTCCCTGGGGACCATGCGGGCTTCGCCGGTGTCCCCTCCGGCGGCGGCGAAGCGGGGGAGGAGCGGGGAGGGGCGGCTGGCGGCACAGTTAGGGTTGGGAGGAGCGGGGCGGCTGGCAGCCGCCTAGGGTAGATCGGGAGGAGCGCGTCGCCTGGCCCTCAAAGTCATGTGTGGGACTGTGGGTTGCAAGCGAAGCTGGGGTGATGTTGTATGTAGCAGGCTTGTGGTTTCAGATTCCTAGTGTTGAATTAGAGGTGTAGCTAGTTTCTATGATGTTGTGTTGTTGCATGTCATAATTTGTCAGTTTGCAATTTGTGTTTTATTAAAGATGTGGCTTATCAAAATCACCAGCCGGTAACACAATTGCATCTCCATTTTTTTTGGGAATGAAAACACAATTGCCTCTTCTAGAGGATGTAATGCTTCTCCAGGGTCCAGGTCATATAGTATGCACCCATGAGATGCACTAATGCACTAGGCTAATAGAAACAAAGTCTAAAACTCATTAAATTTTAATTTATGACACGGAACACATCTACCATGTCAGAAAGTTCCATATCTAAATTCAATCCACAACAGTTTTTCTTTTTTTTCTAGGGTAATAAATTCTAAGTTCTAAAATTCAAGCGAAGAGACTTATTTTTTCCAAAAGATTAGATTCATAGTTTAAAAAAGTAGGTAACGTATTTGGTTTCAAAGCCCTACGTGCTCTACGTTTGGAGGATCTACGAATTCCCCCTACTTATTCAAAAACTTTCCAAGGCCCGCCTCATGGTATCCAAGTTGAAAGAGATAAGTTGAACAAGTATGGTCGTCCTTTATTGGGATGTACTATTAAACCAAAATTGGGATTATCCGCAAAAATACTTTGTAAATAAAAAGAGAAATACCAAATTCAAATCTAAATGAATAGTTTCCCGTGGCCCTATTCATGAACAAATGATCATATTTTGTTTCTATATAGTCGTGTACCAAAATTGTATCTATAAAATGGAGACATGTTGCATGAATATTGTTGTTTTGCCAAAAATTTCCAAGACTTCCTAATGTTGATCATGAGGTCTAGTGCACCAGTGCACCTCAAACTGCTAGCGCATGCTTATATTCCTCTAGTTTCTCCAGTTATCCCTGTCAACATCTTCACAAAAATTTTATTTGACACAAAAGCAAAAGAACCAAAATACATTTATAATATCAGTAATACCTTTATTGTTTCATGCATGTGAATGTGCAATTTCCAGCATTCCATAGCTGAGGCTCATATTATTCTGATTTCGGAACTGTCATTTCGGTATAGAATATCGCATTGCTTCATGAGGGCTCACTATGGAAAAATTTAAAATTTATTGATCGGTTACAACAACTGGATTGTCCATTTTATGGTCTTAAAATTTTGAATGGGTTATGCTCATATTGTTGTTAATCTAAGCTTTCCCCCCTTTAATGTGGATGTGCCTTTTTAGCTTGCTTTGTTTGATATCAGTTGGTGATTAACTCGAAGGGCTCTATGTGTACTACCAACACAACACTTGTAACTTTGAAAAGGGTGATATCGGGCACCCTTTTGTTGTTGGCTTCGGCTCTTCCATGATACCATGCACATTTCCTGGGGAATTGGTTGCTATATAATTCAATGGTTGTATGGATTGTGAATATTTGGATTGATAATACGAATACCGAAATTGAAATACATATGATTTATCGTATAGTTGTAAATATTGATTGAATAAGTAGTATAATAGAATGAAAAGTTTTTTTCCATGCATGCTTGCATGTTGAGGTGGGCATTTCCCCTGCATGGTTGCATACTAAGTTGACATGTTTGCATGTTCATAGAAATAGATCAGTGGGGACCACCTATTTAGTTATAATATAGGATTTAACAACATCATTGCTCCCCTTGCAAATAAACAATGACAACCACCTTTTTAAAACAATAACAGAAGCTTTGCCATATTTCATTGGACAAAAATAATTAAATATTTACAATGCACTCAACAGAAGGCCAAACATAAAACTAGTCTCCTAATATGACGACCCCGAATGCCTAGCCCCAACGGTAATTTAAATGCAACCTGGTTCTTATTTATAGAGTACATGTTGTCGATTGATTCTAATAAGCACCCTTTGACTCGTACTACATATTGGTTGTTTTTTTAGCGACCGAATGATCTGGCATTTCCAATATGTCAGCGTTCAAATGAAATAAGGTATGAACACAATTTGCAACATTTGATATTGTTTTAAATGTCAAAAAGATTTCTCCTATGCAACATGTATTTTAATATTATACCATGGGCTTATTATCATTGGTTTATTTCTGAATATTAAGGCTTGTATGCTTGGGATAGTCACTGACTAAATAAGAACACCAAGTTAGAGTTTGTTTTAATAATTGTGAATATTTGACTTTGGTTTCAGAAAATTCCTAGCACTGTTAGTTTGCATGTAGAGTAGTTAATGCTATTTGGAGATGAGATAGTGATAGCGCACAAGTGTAGGGGCTCTATTGTAGCTCTTTTTGATAAGTAAGAGTATCAAACTCAACAAGGAGCAAAAGGAATTGGTTAATATATTTTTGTAAGGATTCACTGTAAAAGATGCAAAGATTGTTGGATAGTTTGTTTGATAATAAAGATGGTTGCAAAACGTAAAATAGTAACAAAAGTGCAATGATGCAACAAGTGGCTCAATCCTTAATTGTGCTAAGGACAAGCTGTTTGTATTATTTATAGAAGTCAAATCGCTCTCGAGGACACACTTTTTTTTGCCAAGTTGCTTTCATCTAATTCCATTGAGTTAATATTCATTGCCTTGGTCATTGTTTTGTGGCAGAACCTATTATAATTTGTTGTTCTTACTTGAACAAATTATATATCTATGATTGTACCCTCTATGCAACCATCCGCGAATATAAAAGAGTAATTATGATAACATCTAACCATAACATTAAACATTGGGGCTCCAACAACCCCTCATGCACAATTCATAAACCTAGGGTTTGGTAATTTTGTCACTCCAACCACACATCATAGATAGACTAATAAACCTTTTTGCTAATTCCCTTCAATATAAGATGAACTCAAAGTAAACAAGATGCAATTTTGAAAAAACAAACATAAAGTAGAGTATTTATCTCATGAAATTTGATGTGAAATGCACGTATCAAAGGTTTCATGTATATCAACCCTAGGGGTCAGATCAAGTAGTAGTAGTTAGCTAGAGGTGCTCCAAATCATAACAACATGACATGTAGATTGGCCAGTATAACTTGAATCCTGGTTGTAAATATCTGTGAGGTCGATAGCAAACTACTTGTTGACACCTCACACGGTACATAATATCATATTAGTTATAACTAAGTTAGACAACTTTTTTCTACATATTTACATATCTAACAGATATTTGTTAGACTCTCAAGACATTTAAATGTACTAAAGTAGACACAAACACGTAATAGTATATCCATGTGGCACAAGTTATTTCATAGATAATGTGATTTTCCATTTGTGCTTCTAGCCAGATGTACTTCATCTCCTAGATAATTAATAGAAAAATAACATAATATTTATCACCAAATAAAGTTTTCTTACTGATGTTTTTAATGATAAAAAATATAAACTTATAAAGGTGAATTTCAAGTTATTAGTTATCACATGTGGTTAATGTTGTTAGATATAGCAAAGTGATAGTTAAAATGGTATATTAATGTTGTATACATGAAAAATGATTTATATAGCGAAAAATAGTCTATACATAAGTAGAAATGTCTAGTATAAATGTCAATCATTAATATTATCTTCCACATGAGTCCTAAGGTGTGATTGCAAACTCACATATTATACCGGGACTCAAGAGTGATAATTCTTTCACCCATGATGACTAAGTCTCTTTATCCATTGTTGTTACTCATGAGTAACTAAAACTAGTGTCTAATACGCGACTTGGCACTTACCCATAATGCATGTGAAGAAAGAGATGGTCAAAATGTACGCAAAGAGCATAATAGCAAACATCATAGCCAGCGTACCTGAACCATCTCTAGTTCCTAATAATAGGTAATAGCAAAACTGTTTTTGTGCTCTATGCTACATAAACATACAAAATATGAACATAAACATGTTGAGATCTCTTATCGAAGATGCTAATCAACATTTTATAGCCAAACAATGCCAACATTGTTTTTGTTGAATATTTGAGGAATTTCTCATTAAGTTTAATCCAAAAAATAAATCATGATTAGAATAGTAGCGGTGATAACTGAAACAGATAACATATTATGGAAGCTAGTCATGCAATCAAGATCATGAGAAA
Organism: Triticum aestivum; assembly: GCF_018294505.1. Classification (NCBI taxonomy): domain Eukaryota; kingdom Viridiplantae; phylum Streptophyta; class Magnoliopsida; order Poales; family Poaceae; genus Triticum; species Triticum aestivum. The sequence continues at coordinate 566,350,827 of NC_057799.1, forward strand.
GAAATGTCATATACATATACATTGCTACTAGTAATAAGCCAAACACTAACACTAACATAGAGGATAAGATGACATACAAAGCAACGGAAGGAAATGCAGGTGTGTCATCATCATGTCGCCAAGGAGGTGGTTGAAGTTGGGGAAGAGGTCGTCGTTGGAGAACTCATCGTCCGGATGTCGCCATTCACAACCACAATGAATAAGGATCCAACAGTCACGCAAAGTAGCTCCCCAAAGGCGAGTTGCAACTGCCCCCTCGATAGTGGGGAATAGAAACGGACACACTAGCCCACTAAGAAAAACATCCAAGTCCGTTCATATTAATCCTTGCATGATGAAATAAAGCGGCGCGTACACGTGGCATAAGTTCTAGCATGGACCGGCTCATCTCAATAACGAAAAAGGACGCGCTTGTGAGGCGTGGCAAGACGGTAGCGGAGGAGCGCATGCGTATGTGCTCTCTTCTCAAGCTCTCTTAGTGGTATGTGGAACATCTCCCCTTGTAAGTTGGTCTGAAACATCCTCCACTAGCATGGTGGTACTAAACTTTCCACATCCTCTTACGATGCAAGAATGAGTCATAGGGGGCTCTGGGATTTTCTAGGAATTATTGAAAAATATGAGTTATTTAATAGGCTAGGCCCAATAATTCCAACGGTTTTGTTGCAAGCATGCACAAATTATGCAAATATCTCGGTTCTCTGATGTTGATGCTAGCTTGAGGAAGAGGAAAACTGGTGCAATATTGTTCTATCACACCTACATATTCCTCAAACTACTGTTCTTCTAATCATATTCTGACTTGACTCTTCTCAAGCAAAGAACATCAAACGTTTAGGAAATGAAAAACTCAAAATTGGTAGAGCTTACCCCCACTACTCTCAACTAGAAATTGTAACTAAGAAGAAATGAATTATGACCTATTTTTTCCTTCAGTAAGGTAATGATAAAACATACTCCATAATGATTGCGAGCTTTGACGTATGGATGTATTATATAAAAAACCCACCATAGATTGAACCTTCAAATCTCTAGACTCATTCATATAACATATAGAAATATCAATGTCACTTTCACCAATACGGTACCCAGGCTCCATCAATATTTGCAATACAACGTTGCTCCTTCTGACATCTAAACTGCCAGCTAGACATTAAAAATCACCATACCTCTCACCTAGCATGTAGAGAAAGGACGAATATACAAAGGAGATTAACATTAATGTCTCCTATTTGCTCTATACAAACAAATAAAAAGGGAACAACAATATGTAAACCTTAGAAGTTTCAACGAAAAAATAGACCTAGGATAATTAGTATTTTCAAACCAGAGTATGGATGGGAAAAGACAAAAAAATACTTAAACGACTATGGTTTTGGTATATGAAAATGGCATGTGTTGCTACGAGTAGTGGAGCGCCAGAGGAGTGTCAACGCTTTGTCATGTGCATATGATGAATCCGCGGATCACTTGGCTTTCATTGCAACACATTCGGGCTCCTAATAACAAGAAAATATGTTCCCAATTTTTTGATAGATTTAATATGTTGCATTGTCACCAATAACTAAGCTCCAATAACCAAATGGGTTGCTCAATTGATCATGTATACATGGCTATGTAAACTTCTACATATACCACATGGGTTTGCTATAGTGACAATCTACGACTTCCTAGCCCCAACGGTAATCCAAATACATTGGAAGACGAGGTACATTGTGCATAGCGGGCACAAGCCACAATCATTCCAACCTTGTTTCTCTTGGTGCTCCGCAGTCCAAAACTTGGTTCTAAACAAAACAAAACTTGCATTTAGAGGGCGCTCGAGCTTTCCAAAATAGTGAGTTGGAGTATGTTGACACAACCCCTAGGCAGTTCACAGGCTAAGACGATGAAGCATGTTCTAGCATATGAATTCCAACAAATGAAGTCGGTAGTCTCCAAGCAAATGGAGTCAGTGCTACTTCTTGAGCTTGCGTTGATTTTTTCCTTGAAGAGGAAAGGGTGATGCAGCAAAGTAGAGATAAGTATTTACCTCAGTTAAGAACCAAGATATCAATCCAGTAGGAGGCACAAGCAAGTCTCCAATCTACGCACCTGCACAAAGAAACAAACACTTGCACTCAACGCGAAAAAGGGGTTGTCAATACCTTCACGGTCTCGAACAAGAGTGAGATCTAATAGAGATAGGTATAAAAGATAAATAAAAAGGTAAACTAAAATAAATCTAAATAAATTGCAGCAAGGTATTTTTGGTTTTTTGGTTTATAGATGTGAAAATATATGATGGAAAATAGACCCGGGGGGCATAGGTTTCACTAGAGACTTCTCTCTTGAAAGAAACATATGGTGGGTAAACAGATTACTGTCGAGCAATTCATAGAAAAGCGCAAAGTTATGATGATATCCAAGGCAATGATCAAGAATATAGGCCTCACGTCCGTGTCAAGTAGACCGATTCATGCCTGCATCTACTACTATTACTCCACACATCGACCGCTATCCAGCATGCATCTAGAGTATTAAGTTCATAAGAATGGAGTAACTTCTTAAGTAAGATGACATGATGTAGAGGGATAAACTCAAGCAATATGATGAAAATCCCATCTTTTTATCCTTGATGGCAACAATACAATACGTGCCTCGCTACCCCTACTATGTCACTGGGTGAGGACACCGCAATATTGAACCCAAAACTAAGCACCTCTCCCATTGCAAGAAGAACCAATCTAGTTGGCCAAACAAAATTGATAATTCAAAGAGAAATACAAAGATATTTGATCATGCATAAAAGAGTTCAGAGAAGACTCAAATAATATTCATAGATAATCTGACCATAAGTCCACAATTCATCGGATCTCGACAAACACACCGCAAAAGAATATTACATCAGATAAAACACAAGAACATCGAGGAGAACATGGTGTTGAAGATCATAGAGACAAAAAGCCATCTAGCTACTAGCTATGGACCCATAGGTCTGTGGCAAACTACTCACGCTTCATCGGAAGGGTAATAAGATTAATGTAGATGCCCTCCGTGATTGAATCCCCTTCCGGCAGGGTGCCAAAAAAGGCCCAAAGATTGGATCTCAGGGGAACAGAGGCTTACAACGACGACAAAGTATTTTGGCAGATGCTTCTAATGTTGGGGTAATATTAGGGTATTTATGGAGCAAAGATTAGGGTTAGGGGACCTTCGTGGGGCCCACAAGCCCTTAGGGCGCCCCCAGGGGCGCGCCTAGCATTCTTGTGGCCTGAAAATTTACGGAGAATATTTTTGGAATATATAAAAAATATTGGCGAAATAATCAACCAGAGGGGGTCCACCCATTGGCCACAAGCCTAGGGGGCACCCCCCTAGGGCGCACCCTGCTGGCTTGTTGGCCCCCTGGACTGATAACTCACAAGTATAGGGGATCGTTTGTAGCCTTCTTCGATAAATAAGAGTGTCGAACCCAACGAGGAGCTAAAGGCAGAACAAATATTCCCTCAAGTTCTGTCGACCACCGATACAACTCTACGCACACTTGACGTTTGCTTTACCTAGAACAAGTATGAAACTATTTTGCAAGAACAAAACTATGAATACTTTGCGAGAATAAAATTACGAATACATTGCAAGGTAATAAAAGTGGATAGCTTTTGTCAACAAGAAAGTTATTTGTCCCTAGGCAATCGATAACAAGTACCGGTAATCATTCTTGCAATTTTATATGAGGGAGAGGCATGAGCTAACATACTTTCTCTACTTGGATTATATGCACTTATGATTGGAACTCTAGCAAGCATCCGCAACTACTAAAGATCGTTAAGGTCGTGAAACCCAACCATAGCATTAAGTATCAAGTCCTCTTTACTCCCATACGTCATACCCCAGTTACTCGGCTTGAAGTTTCTGTCACTCTCGCAACCCACCATAAGCAAACCATGAACATATTGCAACACCCTACAGCGAGGGCCCCTCACGTTTGTGTGAGACGGAGGGCACCATAGGACAGCAACATAAATAAAATATACAATCATACCAACCAAGAGCACGATTAACCCACATGACAAAACGGATCTACTCAAACATCATTGGATAACCATAGATCATTGGGAAATAATATATGGAGTTGAGCACCATGTTTAAGTAGAGATTACAGCGGGGAAAGAGGTGTTACACCGCTGCATAGAGGGGGAGAAAGTTGGTGTTGACGGTAGCAAGGTTGTTGATGTAGATCGCCGTCATGATCCTTGCCCCGGCGGCACTCCGGCGCCACCGGGTGTCGGTGTCAAAACTGGCAGATCTCGTGTAGGGGGTCCCGAACTGTGCGTCTGAGGATCAAAGGTAATAGGAGACAGGGACACGAGGTTTACCCAGGTTCGGGCCCTCTCGATGGAGGTAATACCCTACTTCTTGCTTGATTATCTTGGATGAATATGGGGTTACAAGAGTTGATCTACCTCGAGATCGCAATGGCTAAACCCTAGCTGTCTAGCCTGTATGATTATGATTGTCTCTACGGACTAAACCCTCCGGTTTATATAGACACCGGAGGGACCTAGGGTTGTACAAAGTCAGCTTACAGAGAAAGGAATCTTCATATCCGAATGCCAAGCTTGCCTTCCACGCAAAGGAGAGTCCCATCCGGACACGGAAGGAAGTCTTCTGTCTTGTATCTTCACGGCCCATTAGTCCGGCCCACATCACATAGCCCGGATGCCCGAGGACCCCTTAATCCAGGACTCCCTCAGTAGCCCCCGAACCAAGCTTTAATGACGATGTGTCCGGCGCACATATTGTCTTCGGCATTGCAAGGCGGGTTCTTTCTCCGAATACTTCGAAACGTCTGACCCAAAGAGCTATACTCGGCTTTTCATTTAATGTCATACCCTTTGGCTTCTGCGCCTCCCTTGCTTCCGCTTCCACGTGTCGAGAGAATACAAAAGGTCAGGCTATCTTTTGCAAATAACACCCTGGCCATATAAGGAAGGCGTCTATTTAAAGGGATTGGATCTCAGATGCCATCCCACACCAGGCGGAAAATCCTTAGAGCTTGCTAGGAGAAACCACTCAAACATGGCTAATGCTCCCAGTTCTTCCTCCCGCCCCCACGGCTCCAAAAAGGCGATTGGGAGAGATGTTCGGTATCCCACGACCAGCTGGTTAAGCTTCAAGCGCAGGGATTTCTTCCCCCCGCGGATCTAGTCACCGTTCGGGCAGGATTGACCTCTTTCACCGGCGAAGCCCTGGCGGAAAATTTCCCCAATCCAACCAGGGGGGAACGAGTGTGCTTCGTCTCCTTTTTATTAAGAGGCATCGGATTTCCAATCCACCCTTTCCTCCGAGGTCTCCTAGAGTACTACGGCCTCCAACTGCACAATCTTACGCCGGCCTCTATCCTGCACATTGCGGGATTCATCGCTCTTTGTGAGCTATTCCTGGGCTGCGAGGCCCATTTCGAGTTATGGAGGAAGCTTTTCTACCTCGTCCCTTGCACCCAAAAGGGATCCGTGTTCGAGGTGGGCGGCGCCGAAATATGTCGCATAGCCGGGACCGGATACCTATCCGGCACGCCGAAGAAGGCATCCGAAGAGTGGCCCTCGGAGTGGTTTTATATTGAAGATGTCGCTCTCCTCAACCCAGTCCGAATGGGCCTTCCTGAATTTTCCAGCGCTCCATTGATGAAACGCCACAGCTGGCGCCCTCGGAGCCTCGAGGAGGAAGATAGCGTGGAAGTCGAACAATTAATGGGCAAGATAAGGACACTTGCCCAGTCTGGATTATTAATAATCGAGGTAATGGCGACTTCCATAGTGCGAGGTGTTCAGCCACTCCAATTCAGAGGGCTCCCTATGTGGCACTACAATGGGGAAGATGGCGCCTCACGCTGCGGACGGAAGGGTCCGGACACCCCGGCCGCCCTGGCCACAATGTTGGCCGATCTGTATAAAGGGGAGAAAGAGGAGTTTACTCATCTTAAGCACCGAGAGGGATTTTCTATGTACAATCCCCCTAACTGGGTGAGTTTTAATCCCACCACCTTACTCAATCCTCTCCCCGAGTCATGTTTAATTAACATTAACCCGTCCATTTTTAATAGGAATGGTGAAAGGCTATCGCGGGGATTTATAGCCCCGCTCCACAGCCGGAGGACCATAACCGGGACCTCGATCCTGGATTCGAGGAGGATCCGGACATATTTGTTGAGCTCAAGGAGGGAGTCTTCTACCAGGCGAGCTATGATGGCACAGAAGTGTCCATCATGGCCGATTATCCTGGCCTCTTCCTGCCTCACATGTAAGTAGCCAGGAGACATCTCCTCCGAAAGAGCTTCCTCATTATGCCTCACCCACCGCACTGTCTCGTGCTCCAAATGGGAGGCGCTCGGCGCGTCATGCTGCACCAGAGGCATCTCATAAGAGAGTGGCGCCTACGCCGGGCGGGTCTTTGAAGAGGAAGGCAAATGACAACACGGCCGAGCCTTCATCAAAGAGGTATGGCTTTAAATATGCCCCTGGCAGTCACATCGAACCGTGACATTGTCCACTGTGTTTTATCAGGAAGAGTGTTCGCCGGACTATGTCCGGGGATCCTGCCAGTCGCGCCTCCACCAATCAGGTTCCAGACCCTGCCTCTAGGGCGGGGGCTGACACGGGAGCAACGCCGGATTATCCTCCTTCAGAGGATTCGGATAATGTATCCGTCACGAACTCTGAAGTGGAGAACGCCATGAATCATCGGTGCTGGAGGGCCACTCTTCGCGACCCTGGTTTTACTAAAGAGGCATTCAATGCCTTCATCTCGGCTGATGTGTACATCTGAGCTGCTCGAGATGGGCTTGCCAGAGCCACTGACCAACATTTGAAAGATATGCGTGTAAGTACGCATTGTATAGATCTGGTAATCATATACCAGTAGCCCCCGAGACTTGAAGCAGTTGAAGCAACTGATTTAAGGATCATTGTGTAATCAGGCACTCACGGAGAAGAACAACATGCTGTCTCGTGAGCTGGAAGAGTGTCGGGCCCAGCTAGCTGCCGAACTGGAGAAATCCAAGGAGGCGCTGCCTGGTAATGTTCTCCTTCATCCAGAAAAATATAATCATATACCAGTAATATTAACACTGTTGTATTTCCCATGGCAGGATCGTTAGATCAACTGAAAGAGGAACTGAAGGTCGCGCAGGCAGGTAAACATCAGGCCGAAAAGCAACTGACCGCTGGTGACCGTGTGCTGACACAGACCAGGGATGATAAGAACAAGCTGCAGGATTCCAACACCCTGCTGGGCGAAGAGCTGAAAGACGTGCGAGCCCAGCTAGCGGGCGCCGTAAAAGAGAACAGGAGGCTACGGGGCGACATATTCAGTTTGCTTTTGAACTTACCCTCGTGTGGTGTGACAAAGAAATGAGTTAACAGATTTATGTCTGCAGGTATGCTGAATTGGCCGGCCCGAAGAAGAAATGTTCGGAGCTCAAGGCGATCTGCTGCAAGAGCTGTCGCAAGTGTACGAGCGAGCTCGGAAAGTGATGCGGAGTGTCGCCAAGGCTTTATGGCCATCCGCATCCCCTCCAGGAAGTATGGAGGAGCTTGTGAAGCTATTCAAGGGAGTTCGGTGCCGCTTTAAATTATGGAAAATATCGGCTTGCCGGGAAGGCGCGCGGGAGGCCTGGGCCATGGTGAAAACGCGGTACACCGGGCTTGATCCACATCATATGGCCCGGGTTGGACCTCGGGGGTCAAATGGACAAGAGATCCCGGTGAGCTTGGTATATGACCAAGTAAAGATAGCCGCCAAGTTTTCACAACAGGATTGTAAGCTAGACAGCCTGTTAGACGGTATAGAGGAAGAAGTTTTTGAGTCCAAGTGACTATGTACTTCAATTGACAAATTTGTCCCTAGCCGAATTGTTAAACGATTGTCATGGCAGACCTTTTCGCTTCGACCTTCGGACCTGAAGGTGCCGAGTGTTTCCGAATACCAGACGGGCAATAATTACCGGGGCATGCGTGGACACAAGGTGTAGGGGTCATAGTTGCCTGAACAGACAAGTTGTATTCGGCTAGCTATGTTATATTACTTATTGATTGTAAGAAACATCTTCCAGAGAGAATAGTTCCGTTAAGGGTTCCTTTCCCTGGGCGAACATGCGTTAGTATGCATGCCCGAACTGTGATTCGAAAAATCACAATATACATTATATCTGGGGGTTCATAGTGCAACCAGGGTAAAACGTCTTTAGTCCGCTGACCGATTATTCTGTTAAGAACGCTAGCTTTCGGCTTCACCCAGTATGAGGTACAAGTCCGGATGACCCGGCTGTATCAATCGCAGAGGTGCTCCCTTTATGCCCTAGCCGAACAAACGGGAATGTAGGGCATAAGCACAGGAGCCAGGCAACCCATCTTGGCAAAAACTTAAGTCATAAAGGTGCATACAATGGCGAAGAAAAGGTATATATGAGAAAAGGACACATATGTGGTGAGCTTGATGCTCGGACAATGATAATAAGCTTCTGTAAAAGAAGCCCCCAGGTATTATGGGCGTCTACATTTAAGGATGTGTACCTCATAAGTGTGTGGTCTAGCCGCAAAAGAGCTATAAAGCTAAAAACTTAAAGAGAGAGAAAATAGAAAAAGGAGAAAAAGAAAACGAACAATGAGTCCGGCTCTAGGCGTAGAATCTTCGGAGTCTGGCGGCATTCCACGGGTTCGGCTCTAAGCGATTATCCGACGCATCACGCAGACGGTACGCGCCTCCAGTGATAACTTCATCTATAATGAAGGGACCTTCCCACATGGGCTTGAGTTTGTGCTTTTTCTTTTCTGGCAAGCGTAGAACGAGTTCACCAACATTATAAGTCTTGGCCCGCACTTCCCTGCTTTGGTATCTGCGAGCTTGCTGTTGATAGAATGCGGAACGGGCTTTTGCAACGTCACGCTCCTCCTCCAGGGCATCTAGACTGTCCTGCCGATCCATCTCGGCTTCTCTCTCTTCGTACAAGCGCACTCGAGGTGAGTCATGAATGATGTCGCATGGCAAATCAGTGATGACCCACAAGTATAGGGGATCTATCGTAGTCCTTTCGATAAGTAAGAGTGTCGAACCCAACGAGGTGTAGAAGGAAATGATAAGCGGTTTTCAGCAAGGTATTCTCTGCAAGCACTGAAATTATAGGTAACAGATAGTTTTGTGATAAGATAATTTGTAACGAGTAACAAGTAACAAAAGTAAATAAAGTGCAGCAAGGTGGCCCAATCCTTTTTGTAGCAAGGACAAGCCTGGACAAACTCTTATATAAAGGAAAACGCTCCCGAGGACACATGGGAATTATCGTCAAGCTAGTTTTCATCACGTCCACATGATTCGCGTTCGGTACTTTGATAATTTGATATGTGGGTGGACTGGTGCTTGGGTGCTGTCCTTACTTGGACAAGCATCCCACTTATGATTAACTCCTATTGCAAGCATCCGCAACTACAAAAGAAGTATTATGGTAAACCTAACCATAGCATGAAACATATGGATCCAAATCAGCCCCTTACGAAGCAACGCATAAAGTAGGGTTTAAGCTTCTGTCACTCTAGCAACCCATCATCTACTTATTACTTCCCAATGCCTTCCTCTAGGCCCAAATAATGGTGAAGTGTCATGTAGTCGACGTTCACATAACACCACTAGAGGAGAGACAACATACATCTCATCAAAATATCGAACGAATACCAAATTCACATGACTACTAATAGCAAGACTTCTCCCATGTCCTCAGGAACAAACGTAACTACTCACAAAGCATATTCATGTTCATAATCATAGGTGTATTAATATGCATATAGGATATGAACATATGATCTTCCACCAAATAAACCAACTAGCATCAAATACAAGGAGTAATCAACACTACTAGCAACCTACAAGTACCAATCCCAGACTTAGGGACAAGAATTGGATACAAGAGATGAACTAGGGTTTGAGAGGAGATGGTGCTGGTGAAGATGTTGATGGAGATTGCCCTCTCCCAATGAGAGGAGCGTTGGTGATGACGATGGAGATGATTTCCCCCTCTCGGAGGGAAGTGTCCCCAGCAGAACAGCTCTGCCGGAGCCCTAGATTGGTTCCACCTCGTGGCGGCAGAGTCTCGTCCCGAAAGCTTGCTTATGATTTTTCTTCGGACGAAAGACTTCATATGATAGAAGATGGGCACCGGAGGGCCAACAGGGGGCCCACGAGGCAGGGGGGCGCGCCTAGGGGGGTAGGGCGCGCCCCCACCCTCGTGGCCAGGGTGTGGGCCCCCCTCTGGTATTTCTTCCGCTCAGTATTTTTTATTATTTCCAAAAATAACTTTCGTGGAGTTTCAGGACTTTTGGAGTTGTGCAGAATAGGTCTCTAATATTTGCTCCTTTTCCAGCCCAGAATTCCAGCTGCCGGCATTCTCCCTCCTTATGTAAACCTTGTAAAATAAGAGAGAATAGGCATAAGTATTGTGACATAATGTGTAATAACAGCCCATGATGCAATAAATATCGATATAAAAGCATGATGCAAAATGGACGTATCAACTCCCCCAAGCTTAGACCCCGCTTGTCCTCAAGCGGAAGCCGATAACGATAAATATGTCCACATGTTTAGAGGTAGAGGTGTCGATAAAATAAAATACGGACTTGAGGGCATCATGATTATTCTCATAACAACAACATATATGGATATTGTCATATGATTTCTTATGCTCAAGTAATAATCTATTCACAATGCAAAGTATGAATCAGAAAATTTATTGAGAACTAACAAACTATAATCTCAGTCATTGAGGCAATTGCAATTTATCATAACATCAGAAAGAGTCTATGTCAGAGCTTTCTAGCAAGTCCACATACTCAACTATCATTTAGTCTTTCATAATTGCTAACACTCACGCAATACTTGTGGTTACGGAGTTTTAATCGGACACAGAGAAAGATAGGGCTTATAGTTTCGCCTCCCAACCTTTTACCTCAAGGGTAATGTCAACAATAATAATTCATGCTAACCCACATCCAATTAGATATATATATATATATATATATATATATATATATATATATATCAGGATCTTTCCAACATCCTGTGCTTGCCAAAGGATTAAATGTAAAAAGGAAAGGTGAAGATCACCATGACTCTTGCATAAGGTAGAAGGTAATAATAAAAGATAGGCCCTTCGCAGAGGGAAGCAGAGGTTGCCATGCACTTTCAGGGTTGGATGCACAAAATCTTAATGCGAAAGAACATCACTTTATATTGCCACTTGTGATATAGACCTTTATTATGCAGTCCGTCGCTTTTATTTCTTCCACATCACAAGATCGTATAAATCTTATTTCCTCCACACCAATCAATCATACATATTTAGAGAGCAATTTTTATTGCTTGGACCGATGACAACTTACTTGAAGGATCTTACTCAATCCATAGGTAGATATGGTGGACTCTGATGGCAAAACATGGTTTGAGGGTATTTGGAAGCACAAGTAGTATCTCTACTTGGTGCAAAGAATTTGGCTAGCATGAGGGGGAAAGGCAAGCTCAACATGTTGGATGATCCATGACAATATACTTTATCTCATATATAAGAAAACATAACCCATTACGTTGTCTTCCTTGTCCAACATCAACTCTTTAGCATGACATATTTTAATGAGTGCTCCCAATCATAAAAGATGTCCAAGATAGTATATTTATATGTGAAACCTCTCTTTCTTTATTACTTCCTGTTAATTGCAACGATGACCAAAGCTATGTTTTCCAACTCCCAACAATTTTTAATCATCATACTCTTTCTATGTGAAGTCATTACTCTCCATAAGATCAATATGATCTCTTTGTTTCTTTTTATTCGTTTTCTTTTCTTTTATTCCCTCAAAATCATAGCAAGACAATCAAGCCCTTGACTCAACACTAATCTATATTATATATAGCTCACGGACTCGATTACATAGAAAGATCATAAAGCAAAACTCAAAACTAGATCTAACCAAAACTTTATTCTACTAGATCAAGATATTACTAAAAGGATCGTACTAAGAAAAACGGTAAAGATAGGAGTGTGATGGTGATACGATACCGGGGCACCTCCCCCAAGCTTGGCAGTTGACAAGGGGAGTGCCCATACCCATGTGATTATATCTCTTTTGCTGGTGAAGAAGATGGTGGTGATGATGGGTAGTCGCACATCGAGCGTAAGAGATCCTCCAACTTGCGGATAATGCCCTTGAGTGCAACGATATGCTCCTTCAACAAAATATTTTCACGTGTGAGATACTTGTTTTGTATACGAGCTAACTCAATCATCTTGAAAGCTTCGATCTCAGTTGGGGTAAGAAGATTGTGATCAAGTTGAAGAATGTCTTCTGTTGCCGGAACTTGGTCCTCCGTGGCCTTCTTGATCCCTTCATCCTTGTTGATCTCCATGGGTTCTTCCCTCTTCAGCTCTGTCTTCATTAGCCAAGCATCGTTGTCACCATTGTTGGAGGAGGGGGACGACATGATGCCTGGCCTTGACAACCCTGACAGAAAACAGCTCGAAACAAGAACAGAGGACAATTGCGTGATACGGGAGTCAAAACCTTCGGAAGATTATATAATGAATTTTTACCGACCAAAATACATATCGTGTAAGAAAACGGAGTCCAGAGAGCGCACGAGGTGCCCACAAGGCAGGGGGCGCGCCCAGGGGGTAGGGCACGCCCTCCACCCTCGTGGAGGCCTCGTGTCCTTCCCGGACTGCTTCTTATTTTTTTATTTTTCTAAATATTCAAAACGGAGAAAAATTGCCTTTAGAACTGTTTTGGAGTCGGTTTACTTACCGTACCACATACCTATTCCTTTTCGGAGTCTGAAGCGTTCCGGAAAGTGTCCCTTATATATTCCTCCGGGGTTACGGTTTCAATAACATTGGTTTCAACATTTATGGGATTACCTGAGATATAATGTTTAATTCTTTGACCGTTCACCACCTTCGGATTTGTGCCTTCGAAGTTGTTGATGTTTATGGCACCGGAACGATAGACCTCCTCGATAACGTAAGGGCCTTCCCATTTAGAGAGAAGTTTTCCTGCAAAAAATCTTAAACGAGAGTTGTATAGCAATACATAATCACCTACATTAAACTCACGCTTTTGTATCCTTTTGTCATGCCATCTTTTAACTTTTTCTTTAAACAACTTGGCATTTTCATAGGCTTGGGTTCTCCATTCATCAAGTGAGCTAATGTCAAATAACCTCTTCTCACCGGCAAGTTTGAAATCATAGTTGAGCTCTTTAATGGCCCAATATGCCTTATGTTCTAGTTCGAGAGGTAAGTGACATGCTTTGCCATAAACCATTTTAAACGGAGACATACCCATAGGATTTTTATATGCAGTTCTGTAGGCCCATAATGCGTCATCAAGTTTCTTGGACCAATTCTTCCTGGATCTATTAACAGTCTTTTGCAAAATTAATTTGAGTTCTCTATTACTCAATTCTACTTGACCACTAGACTATGGGTGATAAGGGGATGCAATTCTATGATTAACATCATACTTAGCAAGCATTTTACGGAAAGCACCATGAATAAAATGTGAACCACCATCAGTCATTAAATATCTAGGGACTCCAAACCTCGGAAAAATAACTTCTTTAAGCATCTTAATATAAGTGTTATTATCAGCACTACTAGTTGGAATAGCTTCTACCCACTTAGTAACGTAATCAACAACAACTAAAATATGTGTGTATCCATTGGAGGCAGGAAAAGGTCCCATATAATCAAAGCCCCAAACATCGAATGGTTCAATAACAAGTGAATAATTCATAGGCATTTCTTGACGTCTACTAATATTACCAATTCTTTGACATTCATCACAATATAAAACAAACTTACGGGCATCCTTGAAGAGAGTAGGCCAATAAAAACCGGATTGCAATACCTTATGTGCAGTTCTGTCTCCAGCGTGGTGTCCTCCATAAGCCTCGGAGTGACACTTGCGTAGGATCTGTTCCTGTTCATGCTCAGGTACACAACGTCTAATGACACCATCTACTCCTTCTTTATAAAGATGTGGGTCATCCTAGAAGTAATGTCTTAAATCATAGAAAACCTTTTTCTTTTGTTGGTATGTGAAACTAGGTGGTATGAATTTAGCAACGATGTAATTAGCATAATCAGCATACCATGGAGTAGTACGAGAAGCATTTATGACATTTATTTGTTCATCAGGAAAGCTATCATCAATAGGTAGTGGGTCATCAAGAACATTTTCTAACCTAGACAAGTTGTCTGCAACAGGGTTCTCAGCTCCCTTTCTATCAATAATATGCAAATCAAATTCTTGTAACAAGAGAACCCATCTAATAAGTCTAGGTTTAGCATCTTTCTTTTCCATAAGATATTTAATTGCAGCATGATCAGTGTGAATAGTTACTTTACAATCAACAATATAAGGTCTGAACTTATCACAAGCAAATACAACTGCTAAGAATTCTTTTTCAGTAGTAGCATAATTTCTCTGAGCATTGTCTAGAGTTTTACTAGCATATTGAATAACATTTAATTTCTTATCAACTCTTTGCCCTAGAACAACACCTACAGCATAATCACTAACATCACACATGATTTCAAAGGGTAAATTCCAATCAGGTGGCTGAACAATAGGTGCAGAAATTAATGCTTTCTTAAGTATTTCAAATGCTTCTACACAATCATCATCAAAGACAAATGGTATGTATTTTTGTAATAAATTGGTCAGAGGCCGAGAGATTTTTGAGAAGTCCTTAATGAACCTCCTATAGAAGCCGGCATGACCAAGGAAACTTCTTATACCTTTGATGTCCTTGGGACATGGCATCTTTTCAATAGCACCAACTTTAGCTTTATCAACTTCAATGCCTCTTTCAGAAATTTTATGCCCCAAAACAATGCCTTCATTAACCATAAAGTGGCATTTCTCCCAATTCAAGACAAGGTTAGTTTCTTCACATCTCTGCAAAACTCGATCAAGGTTGCTCAAGCAATCATCAAAAGAGGATCCATAAACGGAGAAATCGTCCATGAAAACCTCACAAATCTTTTCACAAAAGACAGAGAATATAGCCATCATGCATCTTTGAAAGGTAGCAGGTGCGTTACATAAACCAAAAGGCATACGTCTATAAGCAAAAGTACCGAAAGGGCAAGTAAAAGTGGTCTTTGATTAATCATCGGCTGACACATGTATTTGAGAGAAACCAGAATAACCATCTAGAAAGCAAAAATGCGTATGTTTGGATAATCTTTCTAGCATTTGATCGATGAAAGGTAAGGGGTAATGATCTTTTTTAGTAGCTTTATTTAATTTGCGGAAATCAATTACCATTCTATAACCTGTAATAATTCTTTGGGGAATCAATTCTTCTTTATCATTAGGAACGACGGTAATACCTCCCTTCTTAGGGACACAATGGACAAGACTTACCCACTGACTATCAGCAACGGGATAAATTATACCTGCCTCAAGGAGCTTTAGTATTTCCTTTCTTACCACTTCTTTCATCTTAGGATTCAGCCGTCCTTGGTGATCATGAACTGGTTTGGCATCTTTCTCCAAATTTATTTTATGTTGACATAGAGTGGGACAAATGCCCTTAAGATCATCAAGAGTATATCCAATAGCAGCGTGGTGCTTCTTCAGAGTTTTCAATAATCTCTCTTCTTCATGCTCTGAAAGGTTAGCACTAATAATAACAGGATATATCTTCTTCTCATCAAGATAAGCATATTTAAGAGTATCAGGTAACGGTTTGAGCTCAAACGCGGGATCACCCTTGGGTGGAGGAGGATCCCCTAGGATTTCAACAGGCAAATTGTGTTTCAGGATGGGTTCCTGTTTAAAGAATACTTCATCTATTTCCCTTCTTTCATTCATAAACATATCAATTTCATGGTCTAGCAAATATTGTTCTAAAGGATCACTAGGAGGTACGGCAATAGAAGCAAGACCAATAATTTCATCCTTACTAGGCAATTCCTCTTCACGGTGTTGTCTACGAAATTTAGAGAAATTAAACTCATGAGACATATCATCCAAACCAATAGTAACAATATCCTTTTCGTAGTCTATCCTAGCATTAATAGTGTTCAAGAAGGGTCTACCAAATATAATGGGACAAAAACTATCTTGTGGGGAACCAAGAACAAGAAAATCAGCAGGATATTTAGTTTTCCCACACAAGACTTCAACATCTCTAACAATTCCCATGGGTGAAATAGTATCTCTATTGGCAAGTTTAATTGTGACATCAATATCTTCTAACTCAGTAGGTGCAATATCATGCATAATTTCTTTGTATAAGTCAATAGGTATTGCACTAGCACTAGCACCCATATCACATAAGCCATGATAACAATGATCTCCTATTTTAACTGAAATAACAGGCATGCCTACCACAGGTCTATGTTTATCTTTAGCACAAGGTTTGGCAATTCTAGCAGTTTCATCACAGAAATGAATAACATGCCCATCAATATTATCAGACAAGAGATCTTTAACAATAGCAATGTTAGGTTCAACTTTAACTTGCTCAGGAGGTGTATAGGTTCTAATATTGCTTTTACAAACCATAGTTGAAGCTTCAGCATGATCTTTTATCCTAACAGGAAAAGGTGGTTTCTCAACATAAGCAGTAGGAACAATAGGATCATTATAAGTGATAGTCTTTTCTTCAACTTTAATAGGTGCAGATACTTTTACTTCTATGGGAGGATGATATTTAAACCACTTCTCCTTAGGTAGATCAACATGAGTAGCAAAGGATTCACAGAAAGAAGCTACTATCTCAGAGTCAAGTCCATATTTAGTGCTAAATTTACGGAAAACATCGGTATCTGTCGTGGAATTGTCACGGCAGATGTCCTTGGGCTAGGACTTAGTCGTGGAGCCATCGCAACTAGGAAGCTTGAAGGGGTTATGCGGGACAAGGAACACGAGGGTTTATACTGGTTCGGCCCCTTACGGTGAAGGTAAAAGCCTACGTCCAGTTCGAGGTGTTATTGATTAGGGTTACGATCGCCAGGGAGCTAAACACTTATCCCGGCTCTCGGAGAGATTGTTGTCGTCCCAAAACCGCTGCCGGGTCGTCCCTTTATATAGGGAGGCTGACGCCCCGCAGCCCTTAGAGTCCCGGCCGGCCCATAAGAGTGTCCGGCTCGGGCTCTAAAACAATACTTGCCTTACACTACAAGTCTATTATAACAATGATTGTAACTACGGGCTTTAAGCCATATCCGGGTCTCAGCCCATCTCTAGCCCATTATCCTGAAACTTAGCTCCGGGCTTCTGGTAATGATCCTTGGAGTAACCCGGCCCTCCTGGCGGGTGACCCCCAGGTCTATATCCTCAACATTAGGCCCCAGATTGACTTGAGCCGGCTCGTGTCAATCTTCAGCTCCGCAGTCAGAAAAAATCTCCGGCTTATCATTCATGTGAAGGTCATAACCCGGAGTGACGTCATCCTCTGGACTCCGGGTAATCCGCCGTGACGTCATCCTCCACTAAGTCCGTTTTTTACTCCGCCAGATCCGCAACGGATCTTTGCTTTTACTGACCTTCCGAGAATCAAGGCGTCGTGAGGGGGGAGATAACCATGCCGTGGCCTCCTCAAATCCCGCGCCCGCTTATGACTCGGCCTTATAAATAGGCCGGCCCGGCACTCTCTTCTTCACATTCTCCTTCTTCCTCGCACTGTCGTTCCTCTGCCCGAGCTTCTGCCGCCGCCGCCGTCGCACCCCTGGTCTTCCTCAACCCGGCCGCTTCATCAACCTGACTCGGACCAGATAACGTCGGCGACCTCCGCTCTTCTCCAGCTCCGGTGAGTCCCCTCTGCCTTACTAGCATAGATCTAGGACAGAGTTCATCTGTGTTCTTCATGTTCATCACTGTTACCGCAAGTTTCGGTAACCCCTGTAGCCACTGCCCCCGTTGATCCTTAGGCTTGTGTAGAACCACCGCGGTAGATATCTGAGGTTCATTTCTTCTGCAAGAACACCTCTTTTTACTGCATAAGGACTGGGTTCCATCTCAAGAACCTCCCCTGCTTCTGTTTTTTAGGTCTAGAAAACTTTCTCCGCTCCGACTACTTTGATCCAAAAAAGTTACTGTAATATGTGAAATCTGTTTACCACACTTAGTAAAAACTGCAGTCCTTGAATCTTAGCGGCTTATATTTCCGACTTAGAGAAAACACGCACCGTAGAACTTTCTGGTTTAAAGAGAATCATGCTCTGTAGTATCTTCCGACTTAACCGCAGTAAGCCGTAGACGACCAACTTATCCTAAAAGCCCCGACGGCTTAGATAACCCACCGTATCAATACATACCATTAGTCCCCTTCATAAGCCGTCATTGTAACTTGAATGATATACTCCGGCTTATAATTAACCCGGACACTTTTCTCTTCCTCGTAGACCACCAACCGTCACCATGCCTCCCAAGGCTCCCATCACTTGCAACTGGATGAAATCCAGCGTCACCGAAGAGACCCTGGCCAACTTCGTTAAATCCGGATATCTGCCTAAGAAGGAAGTGATGTCCTACCGTGCCCCTGACCCGTCCGAAGAAAGGCCACAGCCGAGAGACGGGGAGGTAGTGATCTTTGCCGACCATATGAGCCGGGGCTTCGCACCGCCCGGCTCAAAATTCTTCCGGGACGTGCTCAACTTCTTTGATCTTCGGCCTCAGGATATAGGACCCAATTCCATATCCAACATCTGCAACTTCCAAGTTTTTTGTGAAGTATATCTTGGAGAAGAGCCGAGTCTGCTGCTCTTCAGAGAGCTGTTCTATTTGAACTGCCAAACCGAGTGCGCAAACGGTCCAAGTCTAGAGTTAGGCGGCATCTCCATCCAACGGCGCAGGGATTGTCTGTTCCCTTACGCAGAACCGCCAAGTCACCCCAAGGACTGGAACATGACTTGGTTGTACTGCCAAGACACGTCCCCGGCTGATGAGAGCCCGCTGCCCGGCTTTCGCCCAACGCGCCTGGAGCCAACTCATCCATTATCCGACAAACTGACTGCCGCAGAACGCCAGCCTCTGCTTCCAACGATCAACAAGATCAAAGCCCTGCTAGGCAATGGTCTGAACGGAATTGACCTGGTCCGGGTCTGGATCTCATGGCGGGTGATCCCATTGAGCCGCCGCCCCGGCTTAATGTGTGAGTACACCGGGCGAAAGGATGACCCGCAGAGGCACAGTCGCAATGATCTTCCAGAAGACGTTGCTGAAGAAGAGACCAAGGCTCTTCTAAACGAGAGCCTGGTAGACTGTGGAAGAACCGGGCTAGCCCCGTTCTGCAAGACCAATCCAGCCCCAGCGGTAAGCCGCTGACTTTAACCTTTCCATTTTGTTTTACCTGTCATCTTACTAAGAACTCATTACTGTATTTCTCAGGCTGATGATAAATTCTGGCGGGTCAAGTATGACCATGAGGCGGCCAAGAAGGCCAGGAAGGCGAAGAAAGCCGCCAAGAGAGCCGCCCCTCGCAAAAAGGGAAACAGACCCACTGCTTCGGAACTGCTGCAATTAAGCGATAGCTCCGAGTCAGAGGTAACCCTTAATCTTTTAAATTCTTGCAGTATATGTTGTCTGATGCTGTCCGCCTTATCAACACTTGCTTATTGACAGGATGACACCGGCGCCAGTAACCCGGTGGTCGAAGAGGTAACTTCACTTTCCTCCGGCTCGGAGCCTTTACCACAGCTGAAAGTCCGAAGGGTAACCCGGAAAGTAAGCTTTTCCCATCCATTAGCTCACCGAGACCCTCAATTTCTTTTGAAGCAGCAGGTTCACGAGAGCCGGCGTCACACCCGGGCCCGCAAGGACGCCGACCTCTCCACTGGGTTACCCGACGCAACGAGGAAACGCCGCACTGAGGTTTTTTCTCACCTGTACCCTTTTCATCCGTTGGCGGGTGTCATCCGTCAGCCACTCAACTCTTCTGACTCCAATTACCAGGAGACCTCCCCCTCCTCGGGTGACTCCATGCAGTCAAGTCTGCCGGCCTTCAAGACTGCCCCCGGGTAATAACAATCTCCTTAGATTATCTGTCTGTACTTACCCTTTGTATGCCTAACACTTCTGCCTTTTCAGTGCCCAGGCAAAGCTCACCAAAAGAGCAAAGAAGACCAGGTCAGCCGGAGTGCCCGACTTGCCTGAGCCGGAGACGACGGCTCAAGAGCCGCCAGTCGCCTCCGCCCCTGAAGCTACCATTCCCATGGATACGACGCCTGAAGCCCCTGCCCCGACCACCAAGACAACGACCGAAGCATTAGCTAACCCGGAGGCCTCCGGCTCAGCCCCACCAGCTAACGACCCGGACGTGGTAATTACCCGGACGGAGTTTGTTGAGCCGGGGAGGCCGACCGCGCTGGCCAAATGCTCCGCGAGGGAGGAGTTGCTGCAACCCCACCGGGTGAATCTGGATCTCTCCAGCTACACCGACTTAAGTATTGGAGAACTCGTCTCAGGCTACATCAGCCAGGTTCACAAGAGCCGGGACGCCGAGATCGCCATGGTCAACCAGATCCAACAAAAATCTGAGGTAACCTTCTGCTGTTCTTTTACTTTCCGCATAGTGATCCTTGCCATTCTAGCACCCAAGTCTAGGACTTATACTTGAATATGTTGTAGACTTTAGATTCCGGCTTACTGAACTGAGCCGGCCGTACATAGATAGATACGTTCAATATGCATTAGCCCCCAAGTGCCAAGTGTCTTTGCTTGGAAAGCGCTTGGGACTTTATAGAATGACTGTTAATAACCCGGAAATATCTGCAGGCTGTTGGCAAGAAATTAGAGTCGGACCTGGCGGATCTCAAGAGCCGCCTGAAGGCACAAGAGATGGAGACCCGGAAAGCAAATGCCAAGTTTGTCTCCAGCATCGCCGCTCAGGAGAAATTGAAGACTGAATTCGACGCTGGGCGGAAGGCCTGGGCTGAGGAGAAAGCTGCACTGGTGACCCGGGCAGAACAGGCGGAGAAGGCCCTCACTGAGAAGACCGCTGAGCTCTCCGGTCTAAAGCGCCAAGTGTCCCAAATGGTAGCTGCCATCTTCGGTAAGTTGCCTCACCGGCTTTCATTCAAGTTGGAATGTTTACATCTCTTAACTCATCCTTATCACCGGGTCATCTGATGTTGTTAAACAGGTTCCAGAAGCGCCAACTTGAACCAGAGCGTGGTCACCAAGTTAAAGGCCGTGTACACCCTGGTGGAACAGCTCTACACCGGGTCACAGCGGGCTTTAGCTGTGGTGGCCCTGTCAAATGAAGTGCCGACTCATCTGGCCGAAGTCCTGCGCCGGCTCGCAGTTCTGCCGCAGCGGATCCAGGAGCTACGACGAGCATCCGCGAGATCCGGAGCAATCGCCGCACTGAGCCGGGCCAAAGCCTTCTTGCCGGAGCTAGACCCGGCAGATATCACCCTGGGTTACCCTAGCCTGAAAGAAGATGGCTCAGCGTTCGACCAGAAGGACTTCGCAGCTTGTGTGAAGGCTGTGCGCCCGGTGGCCACCATCATCGGGAACGACACCAATTTAACCAAGTATCAGCCGGGATACAACGCGGAGAATCAGAGGATTCCAACCCCTCGCTATGAAGCTATCAATCTGATTCCCCCGGCTCGCCAGCACACCTTCGCCCCGGAGATTAACCCGGCCGGGTTAATTGACGAAGAAGCTCAGTTCGAAGCTCTCAGCGGCATCAACTGGAAGTCGTCGACCTTCGAAGCCTTGGGATCAGCCGAAGCAGAAGATGAGCCGGGGACTTCAACTCAGCAGGCGTCATAAACCGGCTAGCGGCTCACCAAACAACGCCCATCCTTGAAACTTTGAAAGATTTTTGTAATAGAGTAGGTGCAACAATTTATCTCTGCCGTGCCATCGTGCACGTAATGAATGCTGAAATCCTTTGAAGTCATTCTTTTGATGCTCCTCCGGGTCGGAATTATCCCTTTGTCCTTCTCAACCTTAAAAAGTGCCTTTAAATATCTGCATAGAAAGGCAAATTACAAGTCGCAAAGCGGCTTACCGCCCTGAGAATCAGGTGTTTGAGATGGATAACCCGGGATACGAACCAAAAAAGATCGGTCCTTAACTATACTCGAACATAGCTGTGATGACACACTTAACAGCCTGTAAGCATACTTCCGGGTTAAATAACCCGGGTAGCACGGTTGGTACCCTAACTCGAATTTATTTGTCTTGATGACATCCATGATGCTCAACTAACAAGATAAACCAAAATTAAGCCGGCAAGTGAAACCCGGCAGTATATACTTTGACATGATCAAAGCAAGTTTGTGGTAAAATATAAAAACTTAAGGGCTTCCGGTTCGAATACGACCAGAAACTCGGTCCAAAGGGGTTAAGCTAAGATTCGGATACGATCATATAGCCCCCAGTGGGTTTGGCGATGCCAATCAAGAGGGTATCGACAGCTATGTTCTCTTTGGTTCGAATACGACCCATGTTTGAACAGGAAGCCCCCAAGTGATTCTGAAAATTTGTTTAACGACGCTGATTCGAATACGATCCACGTCGGTTCTCAGAGGGGTTACACTATGATTCAAATATGATCAGAGGCAACTTCCCAATGAGCTCGGCACTTTGCCAATCAAATGGGTATCGACAGCTATGTTCTCTTTGGTTCGAATACGACCCATGTGTGAACAGGAAGCCCCCAAGCGACTTTATTGCTTACAGCTAGATTCGAAGATGATCATAAGCCGGATCTTCTGTAAGTCAGCATGTAACAACACACATTTTTGGAAGAGAGCAAAGGACAGAGGTCCTGCTTTATTGCTTTATCATAATGTATACATGGCTGAGATAAATATGTACATCACAAGAGTCGGAAGCTCAAGTGTAGTAAGGCCGAAGCTGAGCTATGTTCCACGGCCGACGGGTCTCCTCCTCAGATTTACGTGAGTCCTTATGCTCCCGGATATCAATGAGGTAATATGACCCGTTGTGCAAGTTCTTACTGACCACAAAAGGCCCTTCCCAAGGTGGGGATAACTTGTGTGCATCTGTTTGATCCTGGATGAGCCGGAGCACCAGGTCGCCCTCCTGGAAGACCCGGGATTTGACCCGGCGGCTATGATAACGGCGCAGGTCTTGTTGGTAAATCGCTGAACGGGCGGCTGCCACATCACGCTGTTCGTCCAGCAAGTCCAGAGCATCTTGGCGCGCCTGTTCATTATCCGTCTCAACATAAGCCGCCACACGAGGTGAATCATGACGGATGTCGCTGGGGAGAACTGCTTCTGCTCCATAAACCATGAAGAAAGGCGTGAAGCCTGTAGACCTGTTAGGAGTAGTGTTGATGCTCCATAAAACGGAGGGCAACTCCTCCACCCAACAACCTGGCGTCCGTTGCAAAGGGACCAAGAGCCGGGGTTTAATGCCCATCAGAATCTCCTGGTTAGCTCTCTCAGCTTGACCATTGGATTGGGGGTGTGCCACTGAAGAGACATCAAGCCGGATATGCTCTCTTTGACAAAACTCCTCCATAGCGCCTTTGGACAGATTAGTGCCATTGTCTGTTATGATGCTGTGTGGAAAGCCGAAGCGGAAGATCACCTTTTTCATAAATTGAACCGCCGTGGCTGCATCACACTTGCTAACTGGCTCAGCTTCCACCCACTTCGTGAATTTGTCCACTGCCACCAAGAGGTGGGTCTTCTTATCCTTGGACCGTTTAAAAGGCCCGACCATATCAAGCCCCCAGACCGCAAAGGGCCAAGTGATCGGGATCATCTTCAATTCCTGAGCCGGCACATGAGCCCGTCGGGAGAACCTTTGGCAGCCATCACATTTACTGACCAAGTCCTCTGCATTAGCGTGAGCCGTCAGCCAATAAAAACCATGACGGAAAGCCTTGGCCACAAGAGATTTTGAACCGGCATGATGGCCACAATCCCCTTCATGGATCTCGCGCAAGATCTCTTGACCTTCCTCCGGGGAGATACAACGCTGGAATGCCCCTGAAACACTGCGATGATGCAACTCGCCATCGATAACAATCATTGACTTAGCCCGCCGGGTTATTTGCCTGGCCAGAATTTCATCCTCAGGCAACTCTCCCCGGGTTATATAAGACAGATATGGCATTGTCCAGTCTGGTATGATATGAAGAGCCGCCACCAGTCGTGCCTCTGGGTCAGGGATAGCCAAGTCCTCCTCTGTAGGCAACTTAGCCGAAGGGTTATATAGGACATCCAGGAAAGTGTTAGGCGGCACCGGCTTTCGCTGAGAGCCGAGCCGGCTTAAAGCATCAGCCGCCTCATTCTTCCTGCGGTCAATGTGCTCCACTTGATATCCCTGAAAGTGCCCGGCAATGGCATCAACCTTGCGGCGATAAGCCGCCATTAGAGGATCCTTAGAATCCCAGGTGCCTGATACTTGTTGAGCCACCAAGTCTGAGTCACCAAAACACCTCAGCCGGCTTAAGCTCATCTCCTTAGCCACCCGAAGACCGTGGAGCAAAGCCTCGTACTCAGCCGCATTATTAGTGCAAGGAAACATCAACCGTAGCACATAATGGAACTTGTCGCCTTTAGGGGAAGCCAAGACCACACCAGCCCCCGAGCCCTCCAGCTGCCTGGACCCATCAAAGTGAATAGTCCAATAAGTGTTATCCGGCTTTTGCTCGGGTACTTGTGACTCTGTCCAATCATTGATGAAATCTATCAAGGCCTGAGACTTAACAGCAGTGCGTGGCACATATTTGAGGTCATGAGGTCCAAGTTCTATAGCCCACTTAGCAATTCTCCCTGTAGCCTCTCTGTTCTGGATAATATCACCGAGAGGGGCGGAACTGACCACAGTGATGGGATGACCTTGAAAGTAATGCTTAAGCTTCCGGCTCGCCATAAATACCCCATATACGAGCTTCTGCCAATGCGGATACCGCTGCTTGGACTCAATGAGCACCTCACTGACATAATAAACCGGCCGCTGAACCGGATGCTCCTTACCTGCCTCCTTGCGCTCCACCACAATAGCCACGCTGACAGCTCGTGCGTTTGCCGCTACATACAGTAGCAAGGGCTCCTTATCAACCGGAGCAGCAAGGACGGGGGGCTCTGCCAGTTGCTTTTTCAAATCCTCGAAGGCGGTATTAGCTGCATCATTCCAGACAAAGTTATCAGTTTTCTTCATCAATTGATATAAGGGCATAGCCTTCTCACCCAAACGGCTTATAAACCGGCTTAACGCAGCGATGCGACCCGCCAGACGCTGAACGTCATTTATACATGCCGGCTTAGCTAGAGAAGTGATAGCTTTGATCTTCTCTGGGTTAGCCTCAATGCCCCTGTCAGAAACCAAGAAGCCCAATAGTTTGCCTGCAGGAACACCAAAAACACATTTGGCCGGGTTAAGCATCATCTTATAGACCCGGAGATTGTCGAAGGTTTCCCTTAAGTCATCTATCAGGGTTTCCTCCTTGATGGATTTAACCACAATGTCGTCCACGTAAGCGTGAACATTGCGCCCGATCTGCTTATGAAGGCAATTCTGCACACAACGCTGGTAAGTCGCCTGTGCACACTTGAGTCCAAAGGGCATAGACACATAGCAGAAGGCTCCAAAGGGAGTGATGAACGCCGTCTTCTCCTGGTCCTTAACTGCCATCTTAATCTGATGATACCCGGAATAAGCATCCAAGAAACTTAAGCGTGCACAACCTGCCGTGGCGTCAATGATTTGATCGATACGGGGGAGAGCAAAAGGATCAGCCGGACATGCCTTGTTCAAGTCCGTGTAGTCCACACACATCCGCCAGGTGCCGTTCTTTTTAAGTACAAGCACCGGGTTAGCCAACCACTCTGGGTGAAAAACCTCAACAATGAACCCGGCCGCCAAAAGCCGGGCCACTTCTTCACCAATAGCCTTCCGCCTCTCTTCGTTAAACCGTCGAAGGAACTGTCTGACCGGCTTAAATTTTGGATCCACATTGAGAGTGTGCTCAGCGAGTTCTCTAGGTACACCTGGCATGTCAGAAGGTTTCCATGCAAAGATGTCCCTATTCTCACGGATGAACTCGATGAGCGCGCCTTCCTATTTCGGGTCCAGATTTGCACTGATGCTGAACTGCTGAGACGAGTCACCTGGAACAAAATCAACAAGTTTAGTCTCATCGGCTGACTTAAACTTCATTGCTGGTTCATTCTCCGTGGTTGGCTTTTTCAGAGAGGTCATATCTGTTGGGTCAACATTGTCTTTATAAAATTTCAACTCTTCTGTGGCACAAACAGACTCTGCATAAGCCGCGTCACCTTCCTCACAATCCAGAGCCACTTTCCGGCTGCCGTGAACTGTAATGGTCCCATTGTGACCCGGCATCTTGAGCTGTAAGTACACATAACACGGCCGTGCCATGAACTTGGCGTAAGCCGGCCGTCCGAATATAGCATGGTATGGACTTCTTATCTTGACCACCTCAAAGGTCAACTTCTCCACCCTGTAGTTGTTTTCATCACCAAAAGCCACTTCCAATTCGATCTTGCCGACTGGATAAGCCGACTTACCGGGTACCACACCATGGAAGATAGTATTTGACTGGCTGAGGTTCTTATCAACTAGCCCCATACGACGGAAAGTCTCATAATAGAGGATGTTGATGCTGCTGCCTCCATCCATGAGTACCTTTGTGAACTTATAGCCTCCCACCTGAGGAGCCACTACTAAGGCCAGGTGGCCCGGGTTATCCACTCGGGGAGGGTGATCCTCCCTACTCCACACTATGGGCTGCTCCGACCACCGTAAGTAGCGTGGAACCGCCGGCTCAACAGCATTAACAGCCCTCTTGTGAAGCTTCTCGTCTCGTTTGCACAAACTAGTGGTGAACACGTGATACTGTCCACCGCTAAGTTGCTTCGGGTTGGTCTGATAGCCCCCCTGTTGCTGTTGATGACCCTGACCAGACTGTTGATTGAAGCCCCCTTGACCGTTCTGAGGACCGGAATTTGACCCGCCACCCGGGCCATGAAAGCCGCCAGCGCCGGAGCCGCCTGCGCCTGGGCCGCCGCCCGGGCCATTGTAGTTTTTAAAGGCCTTCATGATAGCACAATCCTTCCACAGATGAGTCGCTGGCTTCTCTCTAGAGCCGTGTCTCGGACAAGGTTCATTCAACAGCTGCTCCAGAGAAGGTCCTGACCCGCCGCCTCGGGGAGGGGGCCTCCCCTTGCGTCGCTGGTTGTTGCCTTGGGTGTTGGCTACGAACTCCAGGCTGCCATCGGCCTTGCGCTTGCCTCCTCCTTGATTCCCCGGGTTAAACTGAGGGCCCTTGCCATTGCCATTCTTCTTTCCCTTCCCTGTCCTTTCATCATCTGAAGGGGGATCCTTGGTACCATCGGAATCAGCGTATTTGACAAGAGCCGCCATTAGTGTACCCATATCCGTGCAGTCACGTTTAAGCCGCCCAAGCTTCATCTTTAGGGGCACAAAACGACAGTTCTGTTCTAACATCAAGACTGCAGAGCCGGCGTCCATCTTATCTGATGAATGTATGATCTCCTTGACCCGGCGAACCCAATGGGTCGTGGACTCACCCTCCTGCTGCTTACAGTTAGTCAAATCCACAATTGACATAGACTGCCTACAGGTATCCTTGAAGTTTTGAATGAACCGGGCCTTCAGCTCAGTCCAAGACCCAATGGAGTTCGGTGGCAGTCCTTTTAACCACGTGCGGGCAGTTCCATCTAACATCATGGTGAAATATTTGGCCATGGCCGCCTCGCTGACCTCTAGCAGTTCCATAGCCATCTCATAACTTTCAATCCAGGCCGCAGGCTGTAAGTCAGCTGTATAGTTAGGCACCTTCCTAGGGCCCTTGAAATCCTTAGGTAGACGTTCATTACGGATGGCCGGCACCAAACAAGGGACACCCCCGGTCCTGGTAGAAATACCCACATCAACGGACGCCGTTGGATAAGCCGGGGGGGTCTGATAAGCCGTCAATTGCGGCACCTGCTCCGTCTCTTGCCGTGCTTGGTCTGCGGCGTAGAAGGTTCCAACATGAGCCGGGCCATGGCGTCGGACATTACTTGAGCCGGTCGCCGAGACCATGTGCCGGCTGTAACTCGGGCTCTGGCCTGGGCGAGGAGTTGAGTGGATCCTGTCCCGGCTGTAGGAGTACGCCTCTTGCTGCGCTAGGGCCGTCTGCAGGAGTTCCCTGACCCGGCGGGTTTCAACGGCTGCCGGAGAATTGCCGTCAACGGGAAGAGCCGCCAGTCGTGCTGCCGCAGCTACCATGTTCTCCAGCGGGTTATCGTAATGACCCGGGGGTATTGGCACATACTGAGGCGGGGCAGGGGGCGCCTGGGGAGGCCCCATTACTAGTGGCTGAATAAGGGGTCCCGACCCGGGCGCAATGACCCCTGGTGGGTTACTGGATCCCGCACCCGGCGTGTTGAATAGATTGCGTGGATCGTAAACCGGCGGGAGTCGAGACTGGGCCTTCTGATGCCTCCTTCTCATGACCTCGTTGGCCGCGTTCTGATCCATCGTGAGTTGGAAGGATTGCGCCTGAATCAACTGAGTCCGGGCGTCGAGAGCCGCCCGCTCCGCCGCCAGCCTGATCCCTTCTGCTGCAAGATCCTCTTTTGCTTTCATCAGATCCAATTTTAACTGTGCCACCTCCGCGTCATGCTGGGCTTGATCTGCCGGGTCAACCGTGGCAGTTAACAGGGCCGTCATCTTATCTGTGAGATCCATCAGCACCTGAGCCGGGGAAGGCTCCGGGTTTTCTGATCCGGTAGCGGGGTTCTGAACAGGCTGCGCACCAGCCATAAAAACTCCGACCTGACTTGGCGGCTCAAAAAGGTCTGGAATACTGTTGCCATCGGAATAACTCATGAGCCTGCCATCTTGAAGTTGGTACAACGAGTTTGACTCTTCAGCGGCCGACTCGCCGTCAGAGCCGGCGGCCGCCTCATCCCCAGACCCAGATGGATCGGAGGGCCTTCCATGGATGCATCCCACAAAAGCGCGTTTTAAGGCAGGCCGGGCCCGGGCGGGTCGTGTGCGCTGAGCCGTTTCGATGAGATCGGCGCAGAGACCCGGCTCGCGGCCCGGCTCACCAACCTTGCCAATGAAGACATGAATTCCGCCAAAGGGGACCCGGTACCCGTACTCCACTGAGCCGGCGTCGGGGCCCCAGTCCGCGTCGTCGATGTAGAGCCTGCCGCGATGACTCTTGGTCATCCGGCCCACAGCGTATCCCTTGAGCCCTTCGAAGCTGCCCTTCAAGAACTCAAATCCACCGTGCGCTCGCCCCACGGTGGGCGCCAACTGTCGTGGAATTGTCACGGCAGATGTCCTTGGGCTAGGACTTAGTCGTGGAGCCATCGCAACTAGGAAGCTTGAAGGGGTTATGCGGGACAAGGAACACGAGGGTTTATACTGGTTCGGCCCCTTACGGTGAAGGTAAAAGCCTACGTCCAGTTCGAGGTGTTATTGATTAGGGTTACGATCGCCAGGGAGCTAAACACTTATCCCGGCTCTCGGAGAGATTGTTGTCGTCCCAAAATCGCTGCCGGGTCGTGCCTTTATATAGGGAGGCTGACGCCCCGCAGCCCTTAGAGTCCCGGCCGGCCCATAAGAGTGTCCGGCTCGGGCTCTAAAACAATACTTGCCTTACACTACAAGTCTATTATAACAATGATTGTAACTACGGGCTTTAAGCCATATCCGGGTCTCAGCCCATCTCTAGCCCATTATCCTGAAACTTAGCTCCGGGCTTCTGGTAATGATCCTTGGAGTAACCCGGCCCTCCTGGCGGGTGACCCCCAGGTCTATATCCTCAACAGTATCCATAAAAGATTTAACACAATCAAACTTAGGTGTCATACCTGACTCCTTACCTTTGTCGAGGTCCCAATATTCAGAGTTGCGTTTAATTCTTTCCAATAAATCCCATTTGAATTCAATAGTCTTCATCGTAAAAGAGCCAACACAAGAAGTATCGAGCATGGTGCGATTGTTTTTTATCAGAAAGCCGAGCATAAATTTTTTGAATAATTATTTCTCTTGGGAGCTCATGATTGGGGCATGAATATAACATTGATTTAAGCCTCCCCCAAGCTTGAGATGCTTTCTCCTTCGCGAGGCCAAAAATTATATATATATAATTGTGATCACGATGAACAAGGTGCATAGGATAAAACTTCTGATGAAATTCCAATTTCAATCGTTTGTAGTTCCATGATCCCATATCATCACATAGCCTATACCATGTCAATGCATCTCCCTTCAAAGATAAAGGGAAGACCTTCTTCTTAATAACATCATCGGGCACACCTGCAAGCTTAAATAATCCACAAACTTCATCCACATATATTAGGTGCCCATCAGGATGCATTGTTCCATCTCGTGCAAAAGGATTAGCTAGTAGTTTTTCTATCATACCCGAAGGAATCTCAAAGTAGACATTTTCATTTTCAGTAGGTTCAGTAGGTTGAGGAGCAACTCTTTGCTCTACTGGTCGGTGTGAAGATACCCCAAACAAGCCCCTCAGAGGATTACTTTCCATAGTAACAAGTGACAGTAAATTTCAGCACACTATATAAATTTTTTCCTTACCAAATTCCACCTACCAAAGGCGCTTCACTCCCCGGCAACGGCGCCAGAAAAGCGTCTTGATGACCCAGAAGTATAGGGGATCTATCATAGTCCTTTCGATAAGTAAGAGTGTCGAACCCAACGAGGAGCAGAAGGAAATGATAAGCGGTTTTCAGCAAGGTATTCTCTGCAAGCACTGAAATTATAGGTAACAGATAGTTTTGTGATAAGATAATTTGTAACGAGCAACAAGTAACAAAAGTAAATAAAGTACAGCAAGGTGGCCCAATCCTTTTTCTAGCAAAGGACAAGCCTGGACAAACTCTTATATAAAGGAAAACGCTCCCGAGGACACATGGGAATTATCGTCAAGCTAGTTTTCATCACGTTCATATGATTCGCGTTCGGTACTTTGATAATTTGATATGTGGGTGGACCAGTGCTTGGGTTCTGTCCTTACTTGGACAAGCATCCCACTTATGATTAACTCCTATTGCAAGCATACGCAACTACAAAAGAAGTATTATGGTAAACCTAACCATAGCATGAAACATATGGATCCAAATCAGCCCCTTACGAAGCAACGCATAAAGTACGGTTTAAGGTTCTGTCACTCTAGCAACCCATCATCTACTTATTACTTCCCAATGCCTTCCTATAGGCCCAAATAATGGTGAAGTGTCATGTAGTCGACGTTCACATAACACCACTAGAGGAGAGACAACATAAATCTCATCAAAATATCGAACGAATACCAAATTCACATGACTACTAATAGCAAGACTTCTCCCATGTCCTCAGGAACAAACGTAACTACTCACAAAACATATTCATGTTCATAATCAGAGGAGTATTAATATGCATAAAGGATCTAAACATATGATCTTCCACCAAATAAACCAACTAGCATCAACTACAAGGAGTAATCAATACTACTAGCAACCTACAGGTACCAATCCCAGACTTAGGGACAAGAATTGGATACAAGAGATGAACTAGGGTTTGAGAGGAGATGGTGCTGGTGAAGATGTTGATGGAGATTGCCCTCTCCCGATGAGAGGAGCGTTGGTGATGACGATGGCGATGATTTCCCCCTCCCGGAGGGAAGTGTCTCCAGCAGAACAGCTCTGCCGGAGCCCTAGATTGGTTCCGCCAAGGTTCCGCCTCATGGCGGCGGAGTCTCGTCCCGAAAGCTTGCATATGATTTTTCTTCGGACGAAAGACTTCATATAGTAGAAGATGGGCACCGGAGGGCCAACAAGAGGCCCACGAGGCAGGGGGCGCGCCCAGGGGGGTAGGGCGCGGCCCCAACCCTCGTGGCCAGGGTGTGGGCCCCCTCTGGTATTTCTTCCGCTCAGTATTTTTATTATTTCCAAAAATAACTTTCGTGGAGTTTCAGGACTTTTGGAGTTGTGCAGAATAGGTCTCTAATATTTGCTCCTTTTCCAGCCCAGAATTCCAGCTGCCGGCATTCTCCCTCCTTATGTAAACCTTGTAAAATAAAAGAGAATAGGCATAAGTATTGTGACATAATGTGTAATAACAGCCCATAATGCAATAAATATCGATATAAAAGCATGATGCAAAATGAACGTATCAATCAGCCTCTGCGCCGTACACCATGAAGAATGGTGTGTAACCGGTAGTGCGATTGGGCGTGGTCCGCAACCCCCAGAGTACGGAGTCGAGCTCCTCGACCCAGTGTTTGTCTGATTCTTTTAAAGACCGAACTAGTCTAGGCTTGATGCCGCTCATGATAAGACCATTAGCTCGTTCGACTTGGACGTTTGTTTGGGGGTGATAGACGGAGGCGTAATCGAGCTTGATGCCCAGGTTAGCACACCAGGTTTTCACTTCGTCGGCTATAAAGTTGGAGCCATTATCTGTGATTATGCTATGTGGGACACTGTAACGGTGTACGACACCGGATATAAAGTCTATCACTGGTCCGGCTTCGGCTGTTTTAACTGGTTTGGCCTCTATCCACTTAGTGAATTTATCTACCATGACCAGTAGATATTTTTTCTTATGGCTTCCCCCTTTAAGGGGTCCGACCATATCAAGCCCCCAGACCGCAAAAGGCCAAGTAATGGGGATTGTTTGTAGGGTGGTAGGCGGCATATGGCTTTGATTGGCGAAGAGTTGGCATCCCACACAACGTTGGACAAGGTCCCGTGCATCTGTTCGGGCCGTCGGCTAGAGGAAACCGGTACGGAAGGGTTTACTTACAAGAGCCCAAGCCGTGTCTGGTGACCGCCGAGACCAGCATGGATTTCGGCCAGGAGCTGCCGTCCTTCTTCTTCGGAGATACATCTTTGAAGTATTCCTGTAGCGCTCTTCTTATAGAGCTCTCCTTCATGAACCTTCTAGGGTTTTGAATGTCGAACGATGCGTCGAGCCTCATTCTGATCCTCAGGGAGTTATGCCTATTAAGGTAGGCCAAGAAGGGTTCGGTCCATGGGGAAATTACTGCCATTATTAGATGGGCCGATGGTGTTATTTCGGTGGCTGAGCCCCTGATGATATCAGTATTGTGTTCGGAATCTGGGGGTATAATCGGATCCGGACTAGGGTTGCCGCTCTCATCCTGCCACACCATGGATGGCTTGAAGAGCCTTTCCAAAAAGATGTTGGGCGGGACAGGGTCACGCTTGGCGCCCATGCGAGCAAGGACATCCGCCGCTTGATTGCTTTCTCGAGCCACATGATGAAACTCGAGACCCTCGAACCGAGCTGGCATTTTGAGTACGGCGTTATGATAGGCCGCCATCTTCGGATCTTTGGCGTTGAAGTCTCCGTTTATTTGGGATATTGCGTGATTTGAATCCCCGCGCACCTCCAGGCGTTGTATGCCCATGGAGACAGCCATCCGAAGACCATGCAATAAGGCCTCGTATTCGGCTGCGTTATTGGAGTCAGTGTATAATATTTGGAGTACGTACTGGACCGTGTCTCCTGTGGGGATGTTAAGACAATGCCCACTCCTAAACCGGCCAGCATTTTAGAGCCATCGAAGTGCATGACCCAGTTGGAATATGTGCCGTACTCTTTAGGGAGTTTGGCCTCTGTCCGTTCAGCGACGAAGTCGGCCAATACTTGGGATTTAATGGCTCGGCGTGGTTTGTATGTTATATCGAATGGCAAGAGCTCAATGGCCCACTTGGCAATCCGGCCTGTAGCATCGCGGTTGTTTATTATGTCATTGAGTGGTACTTTGGAAGCCACCGTGATCGAGCACTCTTGGAAGTAGTGCCGTAGCTTCCGGGATGCCATGAAAACCGCATATGTTATCTTTTGGTAATGAGGGTACTGGGATTTGCATGGTGTGAGGATAGTGGATACATAGTATACCGGTTTCTGGAGTGGGAATTTATGTCCGTCCTCCTCTCGTTCAACGACGAGCACTGCACTCACCACCTGGTGTGTTGCGGAGATGTATAATAACATGGGTTCGTCGATGTTCGACGCGGCCAGGATTGGGTTGCTCGCTAAAAGAGCTTTTATTTCTTCCAGTCCGGCCGTTGCCGCGTCCGTCCACTCGAAGTGGTCGGTGCATTGGAGCAGGCGATATAGTGGTAATGCCTTTTCTCCTAATCTGGAGATAAAGCGGCTTAAAGCTGCCACACATCCGGCTAGTTTTTGGACCTGTTTAAGGTCTGTTGGTGTAGCCAATTGTGACAAAGCTCAGATTTTTTCTAGGTTTGCCTCAATTCCTCTATTGGAAATGATGAAGCCCAGCAGTTTTCCGGCGGGGACGCCGAAGACACACTTTTCCGGATTGAGCTTGATGTCATATGTACGGAGGTTGTCAAATGTGAGACGCATGTTGTCTACTAGTGACTCGACGTGCTTAGTTTTGATGTCGACGTCATCCACATATGCTTCGACCGTCTTGCCGTTTTGTTTCTCCAGGCATGTTTGAATCATGCGTTGGTAGGTGGCGCCGGTGTTTTTCAGCCCGAAGGGCATAGTGTTGAAGTAGAAAGGCCTGTATGGGGTAATGAAGGCCGTTGCGGCTTGATCAGACTCCTTCATTTTGATTTGATGGTATCCGGAGTACGCATCGAGGAAACACAGTGAGTCGTGTCCTGCAGTAGCATCAATGATCTGATCAATGTGGGGGAGGGGGAAGGGATCTTTAGGGCAGGCCTTGTTGAGGTCTTTGAAATCGACACACAGGTGCCAGGATTTACCCTTCTTTGGTACCATCACCAGGTTTGCTAGCCACTCCGGGCGTTTTATTTCTCTGATGAACCCGGCCTCAATTAACTTGGCTAGCTCCTCCCCCATAGCTTGTCGTTTGGGTTCAAAAAAGCGCCGCAGTGTTTGCTTGACCGGCTTGTATCCCTTCAATATATTGAGGCTGTGTTCGGCCAATCTGCATGGGATTCCTGGCATATCAGAAGGGTGCCAGGCGAATATGTCCCAGTTCTCGTGCAGGAACGCGCGTAGTGCGGCGTCGACCGTTGGGTCCAGCTGTGCCTCGATGGAAGCTGTCTTCTTGGGGTCCGTCGGGTAAACTTGGAATTTGACTATTTCATCTGCTGGTTTGAAGGAGGTGGATTTGGGCTGTTTATCGAGGATTACGTCGTCCCTATCCACCGTGGAGCGTAGTGCGGTTAATTCTTTGGCTGCAAGAGCCTCGGAGAGTGCCTCGAGCGCCAGGGATGCGCTTTTGTTTTCAGCGCAGAGTGCTATGTCCGGATCACTAGCGAGAGTGATAATACCGTTAGGCCCGGGCATCTTGAGCTTCATATACCCGTAATGAGGTATGGCTTGAAAGCGCGTGAATGCATCTCGCCCCAACAGGGCGTGATACCCACTGTTGAAAGGGCCACTTGGAAGGTTATCTCTTCAGACCGATAGTTCTCCGGCGTGCCGAATACCACGTCGAGTTTAATTTTTTCCTGCGCATCTCGCTTCCCGACTGGGAATGATTCCTCGAAAAGTTGTATTACTTTGCTCGATGCGGCTTCTGTCTAATTGCATTTTATTGAGCGTGTCCTCGTAGATGAGGTTCAGCCCACTGCCGCCGTCCATGAGCACTTTAGTGAGCCGAAAGCCATCCACAATTGGATTGAGGACTAAGGCGGCTGGTGCCTGGACTGACCGGAATTTTGGTTAGTCATCGGCATTAAAAGTTATGGCCATGTCGTTCCAAGGATTTATTGCTGCGACTTGGCAGACTTTGGCAAGGTCACAGAGTGCCCTCTTGCGCTGATTGTTTGAAGCGAAAGTCTCGAAGACCATCAATACACTGAGGTCGCCGTCTTCCGGAGAGTACTGCTCTGAGGTATTTTTGGTGAGGAGATCCTCGCCGCTCTTGGCCACTTGCCGGTGTATCCAGCATGCTCTAAGGCTGTGGGTTGGTTCGGAATCCGGTGCCATGTGTATCTTGCATGGCTTATCGAGCCATCCCTCAAGAACGGTTCCACGTCCCGTAATGGGTTTAATTTTCTTGCCTACGGGGTCGGGTGCCCCGCGAGGGTGCATCCTTTTTGCCCGCCAGGGAGGTGGCATGGAGGCCAGTGGTTCCCAGTGAGCAGTCTAAGTTTTCCAGGCGCTTTCCATTGCGCAGTACTTCTGCACTATTGTTGCCAAGTCGGCGAAGTGTAGTACGCGATGACAGTTGAGGGCGTTGAGAATTCCTTCGTCCATGCAATTATTGCAGGATACTGAAATCGCGTCCTCGTCGTGGCAATCTTTAATCCTGTCCTTGACAAGGAAGAATCTGGCCCAGAAGTGATGGACTGTTTCCCTAGACTGCTGCCGTACGTACATGAGGTCGCATATATCCGGGGGACCGGAATTGCTTGGCGAATATTGCTTATGGTGGGTGGGTGGCGTTAAGTCCGAACCCTGACCCAATGTGGAGTCTGGAGTTTGGAAAACATCCGAGTTTATCAGTCGCTCTGTGATGTCCAATGATTCTTTAGGCTCAATGCCCGGTTCTAGGTTCGGAGGATTGGGAGTGTCCCCCGGCAGACGGGTATCCGGCTCTTCGAGCTCGGAGATCCAAACATAGCTTGTTCAACATAGGGAAGAGTCGTTGTTTCGCTCGTCTATGACCGCTATCTGATGGGTGATCGGCGGAGATTTGATTTCTCTCTGATCGGGTTTAAGCCCAATCCGATAATAGTCTGAAGCGACCCCCAGGGCGGCGATGCGATCCAGGAGTTCGTTTAAAGACGAGAAATCCGCCGGATCCATCCGTTTGGAGTATTCGGGGTCAACACGGAGGCGATTTTCGACGACTTGGGAAGTCATCGTTGGCTTAAAGGCCGAACAGGCGGCCATGGTAAAGCTGGCCAGCGGAGGGTTTGGCCTGAGGCCAGGGCTTCTCCTTGATAACAAGGCGAGCCATCAATCCTATTGTCGACGCCACAGAGGAACTCTCAATGAAAGCACCAATGTCGGTGTCAAAACCGGCAGATCTCGGGTAGGGGGTCCCGAACAGTGCGTCTAAGGATCGAAGGTAACAGGAGACAGGGACACGAGGTTTACCCAGGTTCGGGCCCTCACGATGGAGGTAATACCCTACTTCCTGCTTGATTACCTTGGATGAATATGGGGTTACAAGAGTTGATCTACCTCAAGATCGTAATGGCTAAACCCTAGCTGTCTAGCCGGTATGATTATAATTGTCTCTACGGACTAAACCCTCCGGTTTATATAGACACCAGAGGGACCTAGGGTTGTACAAAGTCGGTTTACAGAGAAAGGAATCTTCATATCCGAACGCCAAGCTTGCCTTCCACGCAAAGGAGAGTCCCATCCAGACACGGGCGGAAGTCTTCTGTCTTGTATCTTCACGACCCATTAGTCCGACCCACATCACATAGCCCGGACGCCCGAGGACCCCTTAATCCAGGACTCCCTCACCGGGAGAGAGGGGGAGAGAGCCCCCTCCCCCTTCTTCTTCCTTGGCCTCCCCCTAGATGGGAGGAGGGATCCCCCTCTGGCCTATGGTCTCCATGGCGGCGGAGGGGCGGGAGCCCCTCCGAGATTGGATCTCCCTCTCTGTTCTCTTCTGTTTCGCATTTCCCAAATCTGGCCAAAAACCGTTTTCTATATTTCCGGAGATCCGTAACTCTGATTGCTCTGAGATTTTGACACGATTTTATTCCGGATATAAGCTTCCTTGCGCCCGAAGTAGAGCTCCAACTGACGTTCGAGGAGGGCACAAACTACCACACATGCCAGGGGCCTCTGGCACGCCCTGGTGTGTTGTGGGCTGTGTGGGCCTCTGTTTGCGGTGATTCCAACTCCCAAAAGTCACATATATTCCAAAATAATTCTCCGTGAAATTTTATTGCATTTGGACTTTGTTTGATATGGATTTTCTGCGATACAAAAAACATGCAAAAAACAGGAACTGGCACTGGGCACTGGATCAATAGGTTAGTCCAATAAATCATATAAAAAGTTACCAAAAATATGTGAAAGTGGTATAATATTGGCATGAAACAATAAAAAATTATAGATACGACAGAGACGTATCAGCATCCCCAAGCTTAATTCCTGCTCGTCCTCGAGCAAGTGAATGATAAAAAAGATAAATTTTGATGTGGAATGCTACCTAGCATAAACTCGATCATATATATAATCATGGCATGAATATTAAGACACAAGTGATTCAAAGCAATAGTCTATAATTTGACATAAAGACATCAATAATCAGGCATCCCAACAAACAATCATGTCTTTCAAAATATCAACGCTAAAGAAAGCTATCCCTACAAAATCATATAGTCTTGTCATGCTCTGTCTTCTTAACACAAAGTATTTATCGTGCACAACCCCGATGACAAGCCGAGCAATTGGTTCATACTTTTTAACGCACTTCAGCTTTTTCAACCCTCACGCAATACATGAGCGCAAGCCATGGATATAGCACTACAGGTGGAATAGAGTATAATGGTAGGGTAAATATAAAGAATACAAAAAAAGAAAGTCTCACATCGACGCGGCTAACCAACGGGCTATGGAGATGCCCATCAATTGATATCAATGCGAGGAGTAGGGATTGCCATGCAACGAATGCACTAAGAGCTATAAGTGTATGAAAGCTCAATATGAAAACTTAGTGGGTGTGCATCTAATCCTATAATGAAAAATTCCCACTAGTATATGAAAGTGACAACATAGGAGACTCTCCATATGAAAAACATGGTGCTACTTTGAAGCACAAGTGTGGTAAAGGATACTAACAATGCGCCTTCTCTCTTTGTTTTTTTTGTTTTTTTCCTTTCTTTCTCTCATTGTCCGGAGTCTCATTCCGACTTGTGGGGGAATCATAGTCTCCAACTCTCCATCATCCTTTCCTCATTGGGGCACTGCTCTAAAAATGAATAATGATGATCATCACACTTCTATTTACTTATAACTCAAAAGAAATAAAAGTTACAACTCGATACCTATGACAAAATATGACTCTATATGAATGCCTCCTGGTAATGTACCAGGATGTGCAATGATCTAGAGTAACATGTATGAAAAATGATGCACGGTGGCTGAGCCACAACTACTATGTCAGCTATATGATCATGCAAAGCAATATGACAATGAATGCTTAAGTCATCAAACAGAAGCGGTGGAAGTTGCATGGCAATATATCTGGGAATGGCCATGGAAAAGCCATAATAGGTAGGTATGGTGGCTGTTTTGAGGAAGATATAATAAGGCTTATGTGTGATAGAGCTTATCATATCACGGGGTTTGGATGCAACGGCGAAGTTTGCACCGACTCTTGATGTGAGAAAGGGCAATGCACGGTACGGTACCGTAGAGGCTAGCAAATTGCGAAAAGGTAAGAGTGCGTATAATCCATGGACTCACATTAGTCATAAAGAACTCATATACTTATTGCAAAAGTTTATTAGCCCCCGAAGCAAAGTACTACTACGCATGCCCCTAGGGGGAAACATTGGTAGGAAAAGACCATCGCTCGTCCCCGACCGCCACTCATAAGGAAGACAATCAATAATAAATCATGCTCCAACTTCATAGCATAACGAGAGACTATACATGCATGCTTCGGGAATCACAAACCTCCACACCAATATTCTTACTAGACACAACCATTCACTAGTACCTCCCACATATTACCATCTCTATATCGCAAGACTATTGCAAGGAATCAAACATATCATATTCAGTGATCCATAAGTTTTATGTAGGATTTTATGACAAACAATGCAATTGGCCAATTCCTGTTAACTCTCTAAATAGATATAAGTGAAGCATGTGAGTATAATTCTTTCTATAAAAGAGCATGCTCTAACAAATATACGTGACACAAAAGAGCATTCTTCAAACAACGGTTTCTATGTGAAGAGAAACAGGCAATCCAAACTTCAAATGATATAAGTGAAGCACATGAAGCATTCAATAAAACCATACTCAAAATATATAAGTGAAGTGCAATGAGCATTCTATAAATCAAATATGGACTATCTCATACCAGCATGGTGCATAAAATAAAAAGTGAAAACTAAAAGCAAAAGACGCTCCAAGATTTGCACATATCACGCGAATGAAACGAATCTGAAAACATACCGATACTTGTTGACTAAAGATGGGATGCCTTCCGGGGCACCCCCAAGCTTAGACGCTTGAGTCTCCTTGAATATTTACTTGGGGTGCCTTGGGCATCCCCAAGCTTGAGCTTTTGTGTAACACCCCGGATGTAAGTTTCCATAATTGTAACTCCAACTCTTGCCATTTTCGGCTATGTGTTATGATATTCCCTCCGTGGTTGGGTTTTGTCTTTCGTTTTGCATTTTGTTCATGTCATGCATCTCATATCATGTCATCATGTGCATTGCATTTGCATACGTGTTCGTCTTATGCATCCGAGCATTTTCCCCATTGTCCGTTTTGCAATCCGACACTCCCACATGCACCGGCGCACCCCTCTTGTCTCTTTTCGTGAGCAGGTGTTAAACGTTCTCGGAATGGACCGAGGTTTGTCAAGTGGCCTTGGTATACCACCGGTAGATCACCTGTCAAGTTTCGTTCCATTTGGAGGTCGTTTGATGCTCCAACAGTTAACCGGGTAACCGCAAAGGGCTTTTGTGTGTTGCAGCAAACCCCCCTCCTAACAGCCCAATAACCCACCTAAGTCACCTCCATGCTATCGGTCGTTCGATCACGATCGTATGGGCGAAAACCGCACTCCATTTGGAGTCTCCTAGCTCCCTCTAGCTATAAATAGGTGATTCCCCCATTATTTTCGCGCAGATCAAACCCTAGCCCTGCTCCCTCCGCGCGCCGGACACGTCCGCCCGGCGCCGGACGAACCCCGCCGCCGCGCCCGACCAACCGCGAGCCGCCACGTGGCGCCCCCCGCCGCCCGTACGCCGCCGGCCCGCGAGGCCCGCGCCAGGCCCCCGCGGCCCAGTTCGCCGCCGCCGCCCCGCGCGGGACCCCGCCTGCGCCCGCCGCCGACCGCCGCCGCCGCCCGCTGTTCGCCGCTGCCAGCGCCCGTCCCCGCCGCCGACCGCCGCCGTCGCCTCCGTCCGCGTCGTCGCCGGCGCGCTCGCACCCGTCGCCGGCGGCCGCCGCCTCCCCGTCCCCGTCCGGCGCCTCCTCCCTCTTCCTCGAGCTCCTCCAGCCGCCGCGGCTCCGTCTCCGGTGAGCCTCGAGCCGGCCCGATCCAGATCTGCCCGAGAGGTTGACTTTTTCCCCTCTCGATTTCTGCCAAGTCCCGAAGTTCCAACATTCTGGAGCCCTGTTCATTGCATCATAACTCTTTGCATACTGCCCCGTTTCATGCGTGTAATATATCGAAATGTTTGCCACAAGATGATCTTCATTTTGTTCCATTCTTTCATGCTCGTTTGAGTTCATCTTGATGCCCAAATCTCTGATGCAAGAGTGCTATATGATGTTTACTGCTGTTACTTATCAGAACTTGGTGATTTGTTATTTTTGTTGCAATTGATGTGTGCATCTTATGGGCATGAGCTCTATAGGTGTTTTGATCTATGCCATGCCATCTTTATAGAGGTGTATGCCATGTATTTTTGTGATCTATGTGGTGACTAGCACAAGCATGCAAACTAGGCTTCATGATGTTTCTGTTTTCAGGGACTTAGTAATTTCTCCAAGTCCTCGTCTGCTGTTATTTTGTTGCCATGTATCCATGTGTCTACAGAGAGATCCATGCTTCTTTTGGGTATGATCAGTAAGGATGTTTGGTAGATATGGTTATGCTATATCCATCCATGCCCCTGTTTGCATTTATGGAGTGCCCTAGAATGTCTTAATCTTGCTCTACGTTTGCTATAAAATGTTTCTGGCAGATTGTTAACATGATATTCAATTTTGCCAAGGTTGTTGTAGTTCATCCATTCATGCTATGTACTTGATCTTGCCATGGATATCTTCATAAACATGCCATCTTACTGGAGGTATTCTTGTTTTGTCATCAATTGGCTTGGGTTGAGTGAATCAAGCTCACAAAGATGCCTTCATATTACTGTTACTGCCATGCTCTGTTTTCTGCCTAGTCTGAAACCTGTTAACGAAACTTGCTATGTTTACATGGGTGCCATCATATATTCTGATCCATTTTGGCCCATGGTCAGTAAGGGACTTTTGTTCTATGCATTTAGTAGATTCATGCAAAGTCTTGTTTTGCTATGTTAAGTTACTGTAGCATGTGTTTTCCTTGCTCTGAACATTGCTACCTGATGCTGTTTCAGCCATGTCCAGTATTTTTACTATGTCTGTGAAGCTGATATCTTTTGCACTTTTGCCATGCTTGTTTGAGCCTGTTATGTTGTGATCTAGCCGTAGTTCAGTGTTTATCTTTTGTCAAGCATCTTCTGTAGATTACTGCCATAAGCTTTGTTGCTATGTTGGAGTGCTGTAGCATAGTTACTTGATGTATTCTAAGTGCTATCGTGCTGTTAATCGCAGAATCGTGTCATTCTTGTTTTGCTTGCCATTTGCAAACCGTGCATCCGTTTCCGGTGATCTTTATATCAATTTCAAACGAAATCATCTCATCTTTCTAGTGGCATACTTGGTTTGCCAAGTTTCTTCCTTGTTCATCCTTTTTCTTCCGGAGCACGCATACGCATCGCATATCATATCCCGCATATCATGCATGTATTGCATCATGTTGTTTGTGCATTTACCGTGATTGATTGTGGTTCCATTGCTTGTGTTCTTGCTATGGGTAGAGCCAGGAGACGAGTTCGTGAACGAGGAACCTGTTGAGTACGCTTACGAGGATCAAGCTTTCGACAACTCTGAGAACCTTGCAGGCAAGATGACCATACCCTCGAAATCACTTCTATCTTTGCTTTGCTAGATGTTCGTTCTATTGCCATGTTGCCCTACCTACCACTTGCTATATCATGCCTCCCATATTGCCATGTTAAGCCTCTAACCATCCTTTCCCAGCAAACCGTTGTTTGGCTAAGTTACCGCTTTTGCTAAGCCCTTCTTATAGCGTTGCTAGTTGCAGGTGAAGTTGAAGTTGGTTCCATGTTGGAACATGGATATTTTGGAATATCACAATATCTCTTATTTAATTAATCCATCTATATATTTGGTAAAGGGTGGAAGGCTCGGCCTTATGCCTGGTGTTTTGTTCCACTCTTGCCGCCCTAGTTTCCGTCATACCGGTATTATGTTCCTTGAGTTTGCGTTCCTTACGCGGTTGGGTGATTTATGGGACCCCCTTGACAGTTCGCCTTGAATAAAACTCCTCCAGCAAGGCCCAACCTTGGTTTTACCATTTGCCACCTAATCCTTTTCCCTTGGGTTTTCGCGAGCCCGAGGGTCATCTTTATTTAACCCCCCCGGGCCAGTGCTCCCTCGAGTGTTGGTCCGAACTGAGCAGCCTGCGGGGCCACCTCGGGGAAACTCGAGGCCTGGTTTTACTCGTAGCTTGACTTATCCGGTGTGCCCTGAGAACGAGATATATGCAGATCCTATCGGGATTTGTCGGTGCATCGGGCGGCTTTGCTGGTCTTGTTTTACCATTGTCGAAATGTCTTGTAAACCAGGATTCCGAGACTGATCGGGTCTTCCCGGGAGAAGGTTTACCCTTC
Source organism: Triticum aestivum (assembly GCF_018294505.1). Classification (NCBI taxonomy): domain Eukaryota; kingdom Viridiplantae; phylum Streptophyta; class Magnoliopsida; order Poales; family Poaceae; genus Triticum; species Triticum aestivum. Next base: position 566,394,487 of record NC_057799.1, read on the forward strand.
GTTGACCGTGAGAGCTTATAATGGGCTAAGTTGGGACACCCCTGCAGGGTATTATCTTTCAAAAGCCGTGCCCGCGGTTATGAGGCAGATGGGAATTTGTTAATGTCCGGTTGTAGAGAACTTGACACTTGACTTAATTAAAATACATCAACCGTGTGTGTAGCCGTGATGGTCTCTTCTCGGCGGAGTCCGGGAAGTGAACACGGTTTGAGTTATGAATGAATGTAAGTAGTTTTAGGATCACTTCTTGATCATTTCTAGCTTCGTGACCGTTGCGTTGCTCTCTTCTCGCTCTCATTTGCGTATGTTAGCCACCATATATGCTTAGTGCTTGCTGCAGCTCCACCTCATTACACCATCCTTTCCTATAAGCTTAAATAGTCTTGATCTCGCGGGTGTGAGATTGCTGAGTCCTCGTGACTCACAGATTCTACCAAAACAGTTGCAGGTGCCGACGATGCCAGTGCAGATGACGCAACCGAGCTCAAGTGGGAGTTCGACGAGGAACGTGGTCGTTACTATGTTTCGTTTCCTGATGATCAGTAGTGGAGCCCAGTTGGGACGATCGGGGATCTAGCATTTGGGGTTATCTTATTTTCATTTGGATTTGACCGTAGTCGGCCTATGTGTGTATTTTGGATGATGTATGAATTAAATTATGTATTGTGTGAAGTGGCGATTGTAAGCCAACTCTCGTTATCCCATTCTTGTTCATTACATGGGATTGTGTGAAGATGACCCTTCTTGCGACAATTCCTACAATGCGGTTATGCCTCTAAGTCGTGCCTCGACACGTGGGAGATATAGCCGCATCGTGGGCGTTACATTTTGCCTCTCCTCCTTCTCCTCATATCGAAATCTCCTCGGTCTTTGATCACTTCATCCACACAAAACTCAACAGAAAGTTCGGTAAGATCCATTAGTATAATAAAGCAAATCACTACTCTAAGTACTGTTGCAATTCATATTTTGTTTTTGCATTTTAGCTAATGTAATATAACTTTTCCATGGCTTATACCACCGATAAAAATCGATAGTTTCATCAAAACGAGCAAAACAATGCATCAAAAACAGAATCTGTCTTAAACATGACAGTGTGTAGTAATCTGAACAATAACCATACTTCTGGTACTCCAATAATTCTAAAAAATTATGAAAAATAAAAATTTTGTATAGAAATACAGTGCAAAAGGTTTCAGAACCATTTGACGTCCTAGTAAAAAATGTAAAATCTCGCACTACAGCCAAAGTTTCTGTTTTGCACCACACAAACCAACAAGCAATCTAATCATCCTAAAGGCAAATCTTGGCACATTATTTTATAATACAATGGAATTGTACAAGGGGATAATTATTTTTGTTGAAAAGTTTCTGTAATCCAAGATTCACAAAGTTTCCATGGACATGAACAAAGTTCAAGGCATGCTCCCGCTTCCACGGTGCTCATCCTTCTCACTTTCACTTTTCTTTTTGTGAAGTTTTAAGTTCCCCTCTATATTTTTTTGTTTATGAACTTTATAAAAGCACTCAACAGAAATAAATGACACTCCAAAACTTCTGGGTTGTCTCCCTGGCAGCGCTTTCTTTAAAGCCATTAAGCTAGGCATAAGGTGCTCAAGTAATAAATCCACCCGGATCCCAAGGTATATCAAAGCCAATTTTAAATAGCAATGATTTGGCATTTAGTAGTGAGCACAAAGCAACATCTAACCAGCAATGACGAAGCCTAACTCTCTTCCTATGCATCGGCATGTCATACGAGAACAATTCATGGACATCAAGTAAAGGCCATTACATAGTATAAGAAGTTTCTTGCAATTTTTTCGTGTTGGAAACATAAAGAGGCGGAGATGTAGTTCCTCTCTCATAATAATTGCAAGTAGGAGCAGAAAGAACATGCATATTATATTCATCAAAATCATCATGTGTAGTGGTAGAACGCAACCCATCAATATAATCCTTAATAAGTGCAAACTTCTCCGATATAGTGTAGTCGGGAGAATTCAAAAAGATAATAGGACTATCATGTGTGGGTGCAATAGCAACAATTTCATTCTTAACATAAGGAACAATAGCAAGTTCATCTACATAAGCATAATTTAAATTGGCATCATGGCCACAAGCATAGCAATCATCAATGTCGGATCACGGGTTCCAGCAAAACCCTCAAGGTTCAAACACTGGGGTGCGCATGAAGATTTTACCCCTACCGATCCACGTCCTAGTTTTGCTAAGATCTCACGGACTAACTCGACGAACTCACAACACAAGGGACACAAGATTTATACTGGTTCGGGCCACCATTGTGGTGTAATACCCACCTCCAGTGTGGTGGTGGTGGATTGCCTCTTGGGCTGATGATGAACAATACAAGGGGAAGAACAGCCTCTTGAGGTTGAGGTGTTCTTGTGCTCGGCGAGCTTGTGTGGGTGAGGGTTCGATCCGTTCGGGGTTTTCGGTTCGAGTTTGAAAGGATCGATATAGTTGACTAGAGGGGGGGGGTGAATAGGCAACTAACAATTTTTAGCTTTTCTTTACCAATTTAAACTTTGCATCAAAGTAGGTTGTCTAGATATGCAACTAGGTGAGCAACCTATATGATGCAACAACAATAAGCACACACGCAAGCAAGAGATAAAGCACAAATAAGCTTGCACAAGTAAAGGCACGAGATAACCAAGAGTGGAGCCGGTGAAGACGAGGATGTGTTACCGAAGTTCCTTCCCTTTGAGAGGAAGTACGTCTCCGTTGGAGCGGTGTGGAGGCACAATGCTCCCCAAGAAGCCACTAGGGCCATCGTATTCTCCTCACGCTCTCACACAATGTGAGATGCCGAGATTCCACTATTGGTGCCCTTGTAGGCGGCGACCGAACCTTTACAAACAAGGTTGGGGCAATCTCCACAACTTAATTGGAGGCTCCCAACGATACCACGAAGCTTCACCACAATGGACTATGGCTCCGCGGTGACCTCAACCGTCTAGGGTGCTCAAACACCCAAGAGTAACAAGATCCACAAGGGATTAGTGGGTGGATTCAAATTTCGCTTGGTGGAAGTGTAGATCGGGGCCTTCTCAACCAATCCCTAGAGAATCAACAAGTTTGATTGGCTAGGGAAGGAGATAGGGCGAAAATGGAGCTTGGAGAAACAATGGAGCTTGGAGGTGGAAGAGATGGTCAACAGAGGAGGAAGACACCCCTTATATAGTGGAGAAACAAATCCAACCGTTATCCACCAACTCAGCCTGCGCAACGCGGTACTACCGTACCTGAGGCGCGGTACTACCGCAGGGCCCCGGGGTACTACCGCCCACGCAGCAGAGACCAGGTCAGCCTAAAATGCACTAAAGCAGAGGGCGGTAGTACTGCTGGCGCGGTACTACCGCTCCCCCTTGCGGTACTACCGCAAGGCAGGGGCAGTCCAGAGATGGGAAGGCACATATATAAAAAATTACATCCGTGGCTACTTCCGCAGAGTTGCAGTCGATGCAAAAACCCGACGCGGTAGTACCGTAAGCCAGCAGCGGTACTACCGCGCGAGGCGCGGATGTAAAATATTACATCCGCCCCTTACTGCCGCGTACTTGCGGAACTAAGTCAGATACCACGGTACTACCGCTTACTAGAAGCGGTACTATCGTGGGCCCTTGCGGTACTAGCGCACCAGCGGGCGGTACTACCGCAAGGTCCTGCGGTACCACCGCTGTAAGGAGCAGTACTACCGCATGCCCTAGTTCAGCAAGCAAGAGCAATATTTGCATAGACAAGGAAAACATAGGATACTCCAAAGGCTAGAGGAAAGGAGGTGCAAAGGAAGATGTGTACGTGATGAATCCACCCAACCTTTCCAATGCAGACCCCCTCTTAATAGTACGGCTTCCCTACGACTCAATACCATCGAAAAGAAACGAAGAGAAACACCGTCTTCCATTGCCTTCGAGGGGAACCAAATCATCTTGTGCCTAGTCAATATATCTGAAATATTCGATGCACATGATTAGTCCGCAAAAGCATTGTCATCAATCACCAAAACCAACTAAGGGATAAAAATGCCCTTACAATCTCCCCCTTTTTGGTGGATTGATGACAACACAGGATTTGCATGAGGGTATAACGCAAAGAGCAAGGGAAAACCCCAAGTCTCTAAAATATAGACGGGCTCCCCCTAGATGTGTGCTATCTTGATGAGTGCTTTGGACTGCACGGCACACATACTAGGATCAACACTCCCCCTATATTTTATAGACATGGAAAATCTTGCAATAAGGCTAAAGCTAAGGGTATAACGCAAAGAGCAAGGGCAAACCCCAAGTCTCTAAAATATAGACGGGCTCCCCCTAGATGTGTGCTATGTCGATGAGTGCTTTGGACTACACGGCACACATACTAGGATCAACACTCCCCCTATATTTTATAGACATGGTAAATCTTGCAATAAGGCTAAAGCTAAGCAAGATAGACAGGAGCATAATGTAATATGCACAAGATAGAATAAGCTCACTACGGTACGATAGAGTGCATATGTCTTACACCATATGATAGAAGGTCTCACGAGCACAAACCAAAGCAAACGAAAGCAAACGAAGTTCAACTGACCCAAACACGACACAACTCGCAAATCCTACACTCTCTCCCCCTTTGGCATCGAGATGCCAAAAAGCAGAGAGGACACCTACAGCAATAGTGGTGGCTCAAGCGGAGTAGTCACTTGCACGCTCCCCGTCAGACTCTGCAGCTGGGACGGACTCCTCCTCGGACTCGGTCCACCGATAATCCTGCTTGTGCATCCATTCTGCCTCTGGGGTGATGTGCACCTCTGACCCGCTAGATATGTTCTCGCCAAAGGTCCTGAAAATCCGCTTGTCGCGACGGCGAGTCTCCTTGGAAGCTACATGGGTCTGGTACTGCCCCTTTGCCTGCATACAGAACAAAACCTTCATCTTGTTCTTCAGTCGCTTAGCCCAAGAAGGCTCAGAGGTGGGAGGGATGTAACCCTTAGAGATATCCTCGTCTGCTGCCTCCTCCTCATCTTCATCTGTATCCACGTCCATGGCAGCCGCAGTATCAGCACGTGAGGTAGTGTTGGCCCACTGAGGCTTGATACGGAGGTTGATGGGCTCATGCCGGATCCAACCAGGGGCCTCAAACTCATCCTGAGGGTAGACCCGCTCCCAAGTAGCCGAGATCAACTGAAATAGATAAGGTCCATAAATGGGGACCTTGCGGTTGTAGACCGCAAACCGAAGCTCATGCCACATGATATGTGAGACATCAAGTGGTAGTGTCTGAGAGTTGCAAGCATCTTCACACAGGAGCATCATATCCACAAGATAGGCATGCACCTTATCCTTGTCCCCAATGCGTGGGAAGAGAGTGTTGCCGAAGATCCGGTGCATGATGTCAAGAAAGGAGTTGAGTACCCAAGATGACTTGCCATTGGAGAGCTTCTTATCCACATAGAAGGGCATAAGCTTGTTCTTGTTGGCAGACTCGGGATTGGCATGAGGGCGAACACCTTGGGGTGTGGCGAGCCCCTCATCCGGAACCCCAAGTAAAGTCATGAATTCCTTCCAAGTAGCAGTCAGCTGCCGACCATTGGTCATCCAAGTCATGGTCCTTTCCTCATTGGGATGAAAATGCACTGAGGCAAAGAACTGAGCAAGGATCTCAGGATCATAGTCTTTGTGGAACGAGATGATATGCTCAATGCCAAATTGCTCCACTAGGTCTAAAGCCTCACCAAAGTATTCCCGGTGTGCCTCTTTTCGCATGTGATGCATGTTGATCCACTTCACCTCCACATAGGTGTTTTGCTTGGCCTTGATGACATCCAGATAAATGAGATTCTGCTGCTTGGTCCAGAATAGCTCATTCACTTGAAAGTTGGCACGAGGGTTTCCATATGGATTGATCTTCCTCCGAGAGATGAACTCAGCAAGCGGGATCTCATCCATACCCTTGGCGGGTTCCTTCTCTTTGGTGGCGGTGGTCTTGGTTCTGCGTTGGCGAGCATTGGAGCCCTGTGCTGCCTCTGTGTTGCGCATACGCTTGGATCCCGTGTCACGGCTTGGATTGGAGCGGCGAGCCGGAGCACCTGAGCCATCACCTAAAACACACACCCCAAAACAAACACGCACGAAACGCGAGAAGGATCAATGCAAAGACCACAGCAAAGCAGATGAAACAAGTAGACATGGCACGGGAGAAGTGCCACAAGAGGGATTTGAGACAACAGTAGTATCGTGTGTTGAGCCACGTGCGGTAGTACAGCTCCAAGGAGCGGTAGTACCGTAGACGCGGTAGTACCGCACTAGCAGGGCGGTAGTACCAGACCTGCGGTAGTACCGCACGGTTGCAGATCTGAAACGGCCACGGAGATCTGAGCACAACCGTGTCAACACGCGGTACCACGGTCGATCAAATCCATCACGGGACCACTATAGCAAGTACCATCACTACACAAAACTACTCTCCTACGTCCTACTCTTGCATAGATTTGGCCTAAAATCTCAAGAACAACTTGCATCTCCCCAAAACCTAAAAGCAACAAGATGAACAAGAAAAAGGGAGGGATTGGGGAGAAACCTTGTTCCATGGCAAGAGGGAGTGGTGGGGAATGATCCCACCAGTCAAAATCCGAGGAGAGCGGCCGGAGATGGAGATCCGGCGAGGACCTCCGGCGCCGTTCTTGAGCGAGCGAGAGAGAGAGACGGAGTGGGGAGAGAGACGAATGGGTATGGGGGAGTTAGAACTCCCCCTGCTCGTGTTTAACCCCCCACGCGCCCTCTACCGCATGGTAGTACCGCACGTCATCGCGGTACTACCGCCACGGGCGGAAGTACCGCACCGTGACTTTAGTACCGCTCCCCCAGGCGGCAGTAAAAAATTATTGCCGCGCTGGGTGCGGAAGTACCGTGCGCTCCTCACGCGGTAGTACCGCACGTCATTGCGGTAGTACCGCCCGGGCGGAAGTACCACACCGAGGCCGTAGTACCGCTCCCCTAGGCGGCAGTAAAAAATTACAGCCGCACTGGGTGCGGAAGTACCGCCCCCCTTTGCGGTAGTACCGTGGCAGGCCGCGGTAGTACCGTGAGCTCAAGAAAAGACAGTTTCAACCAAAAGAGAGAACACCGAAGCACGGAACCTTCAAGCGAGAGACCACAGCAAAGAGCTAACACACTGGACACCATAATCACAAGCTCGGCACGAAGGAAGAGAGGCAAGAGACAACACATACCAAAAACGAGACACAAACTCTCCAAGGAGAGGGCGGTGGCCGGAGCCACCTATGTTTGAGTCAATTGGTATGGCACCGTGAAGAATTATCCTTGGGCCCATGACCAAAACTCGTCTTTGAAGCACAAGTACCATAAAAAATGGCTAATGTGAAAGAGTTGATCATTTTATGCATAATGGGGGGAGGGAGAGTTCATTGAGAGAACAACACTCCCCCTATGTCCATGCCTACACCTAGATTAGACAACAAGTTGAGTGTGGTGGGGTGTGCAAGTGTTCAAGCAACATTGCTCGAATCAATGATATTTAGCTCATGCCTTAACTCACGAAATCTTGCTTCATCCAAAGGCTTCGTGAAGATATCTGCAAGGTTATCATGGGTGTTGACGTAGTTGAGCTCGATCTCCCCTCACCTAATGTGATCTCGGATGAAGCGATACCGAATCTCAATATGCTTCGTCTTGAAGTGTTGCACGGGGTTGAGAGAAATCTTGATGGCACTTTCATTATCACACCAAAGAGGCACTTTGTTACAAATGAGACCGTATCCTTTAAAGTTTGCCTCATCTATAAGAGTTGTGCACAACAACTGCCGGCCGCCACATACTCCGCTTCGGTGGACGAGACACACAACTTTGCTTTTTAGAAGACCAACTTACCAAAGAGCAACCAAGGAATTGGCACCCTCCAGAAGTGGACTTCCTATCCACTTTGTCTCCCGCCCAATCGGAGTCCGAATACCCTACAAGCTTGAAGTTTGCTCCTCTTGGGTACCATAAGCCAAAGTTTGGGGTATGAGCCAAATATCGAAAGATTCGCTTGACCGCCACAAAGTGGCTTTCCTTAGGTGCGGCTTGAAACCGTGCACGAATTCCCACACTCAACATGATATCCGGTCTAGATGCACAAAGGTAAAGCAAGGAACCAATCATGGAGCGATATACCTTTTGATCCACCGCTTTACCATTGGGATCGATGTCAAGTTGGCACTTGGTGGGCATTGGAGTGGATGTTGGCTTGACATCACTTAGCTTGAATCTCTTGAGCATGTCTTGAGTGTATTTTTTTTGAACTTTGAGTGTATTTGGCTTGGTTGATGAAGGTTCCTTCTCTTCTTTGCTTTACTTCAAAACCGAGAAAGAACTTCAACTCTCCCATGGAATACATCTTGAACTTTGAGGTCATGAGTGCGGCAAATTCCTCATTGAAAGCTTTGTTAGGGGAACCAAAGATAATGTCATCAACATATAGTTGGCACACAAACAACTCCCCTTTGACCTTCTTAGTAAAAAGAGTGGGGTCGATTAGCCCAAGTTCAAACCCACGATCTTGTAACAACTCGGTAAGGTGGTCATACCACGCACGTGGGGCTTATTTAAGGCCATAGAGTGCCTTATCGAGTTGATACACATGATCGGGAAAGTAAGGATCCTCGAACCCGGGGGGTTGTTTGACATAACCAACTCATTAATAGGACCATTAAGAAAAGCACTCTTCACATCCATTTGTTGCAACTTAAAGTTGTGATGAGAAGCATAAGCAATCAACAAACGAATAGATTCAAGGCGAGCAACGGGAGCAAAGGTTTCACCGTAGTCGATACCCTCGACTTGGGAGTAGCCTTGTGCCACCAATCGTGCCTTGTTGCGGATGATGGTCCAATGAGCATCTTGCTTGTTCTTGAATATCCACTTGGTTCCAATGACATTGTGGTTCCCCGTTGGCCTTGGCACTAATCTCCACACCTTGTTGTACTCGAAGTTGTTGAGTTCTTCATGCATGGCATTAAGGCAATCCGGATCTTTGAGTGCTTCATATACCTTTTGGGGTTCAACACAAGAGACAAACGCGTGATGTTCACAATAGTTTGCCAATTGTCTACGAGTGCTTACCCCCTTTTGAATGCTTCCAAGCACATTCTTCATGACATGACCCTTGGTGGAGAGCTTGGATGCAATCTTGGCGGCACGACGCTCCAATTCCTCCTCGGTGGTGAGTTGAGGAGCGGTCACTTGATCATCTTGAGCGCCGTCTTGAGCTTGTTCTTGATCTTGAACTTGCTCGGAGGAGAGAACTTGACCTTGGGCATCACTTGGTGTGTCAGCACCGTCTTGAGCATGAGCTTGCCCTTGGTCTTGCTCATGAGGTTGAGGGCCTTCACTTTGTTCTTCGGAAGCGTGTGGGCCTTGGGTTGGTGATGGCTCCACTTGAGTGGAGCATTATCCTTCTCCTTCGGCCACAAGGGTTCCTCAATGGGTAGGATAAGACCAACACCCATTCTTCTTATGGCTTGAGGAGGAATTTCATCACCTACATCACAAGTGCCACTTTGCTCCACTTGGGAGCCGTTATTCTCATCAAACTCCACGTTACACGTCTCCTCAATAAGTCCCGTGGATTTATTGAGGACACGGTAAGCATGAGAGTTTGTAGCATAACCAACAAATATGCCCTCATAAGCTCTAGCCTCAAATTTTGACAACCAAACATCTTTCTTGAGAATGAAACACTTACACCCGAACACCCGAAAATACTTGAGGTTGGGCTTGTTACCGGTGAGTATCTCATATGGAGTCTTGTTCAAGCCCTTGCGGAGGTAGAGCCGATTGGATGCATGACACGCGGTGTTGATGGCTTCGGCCCAAAAGTTGTATGGAGACTTTAACTCCGCCATCATGGTCCTTGCCGCATCCATCAACTCCGGTTCTTCCTCTCCGCAACACCGTTTTGTTGAGGGGTGTAAGGTGCGGAATATTGATGCTTGATCCCCTCATCACTAAGAAACTCATCCAAGGTGTAGTTCTTGAACTCGGTGCCGTTGTCACTTCTTATTGTCAAGATCTTTGCATTGTGTTGACGTTGGGCTTCATTTGCAAAGTCAATGACGGTTTGTTGGGTCACGCTCTTCCTCTTGAAGAAATACACCCAAGTGTACCTTGAATAGTCATCCATAATCACCAAGCAATACTTCCTACCCCCAAGACTATCAAAGGATGGAGGCCCAAAGAGATCCAAGTGAAGGAGCTCCAAAGGCCTCTTTGAGTAAATGATAGTCGTGGGAGGGTGAGCCTTCTCATGTAGCTTTCCTTCGATACAAGCACTTCAAGCACGATCTTTAGCAAAACTAACATTCGTTAGTCCACGGACATGGTCCCCCTTGAGAAGACTTCGCAAAGATCTCATATTGACATGGGCTAAACGGCGATGCCAAAGCCATCCCACGTCAACTTTAGCCATTAGGCATGTCGCGGTCTTAGTGGGTCGCTCCGAAAAGTTAATCACATAGAGACCGTTCTCGACATGCCCAACAAAGGCTACTTTAAGAGTCTTGCTCCACAAGAGGGCCACGGTATCAATACCAAAGAAAGTGGCAAAGCCCATGATTGCAAGTTGACGAACGGAAAGTAAATTGTATGCAAGGGACTCAACAAGCATGACCTTCTCGATCATGAGATCATGAGAAATGATAACTTTGCCGAGTCCCAATACCTTAGAAGACGAGGCATCACCCCACTCGACATTGGTGGGCATAGATGGAATATTGTGCACATCCACCACCAAGTCCTTGCTTCCGGTCATATGATTTGTAGCTCCACTATTGAGCAACCATGATCCCCCACCGGAAGCAAACACCTACAAGAGATCAATGCTTGGTTTTAGGTACCCATTTTGTAATGGGTCCTTTGATGTTAGTAACAAGGGTCTTAGGAACCCAAATAGACCATTCAATATACTCATGAGGAGAACCAACAAATTTGGCATAAACATGCCCATCACTAGCACGGCATAACACATAAGAAGGATTAAAGTCACCGGCTTTGTTGGAAGGGGTGGCATTGCCCTTCTTGACACCGCCACCCTTCGCATTGTTCGTCTTCTCTTTGGAAGCACCCTCTCCCTCCTTCACGAAAGTTTGCTTGCGAGGAGGAGGTCGTTTGGTCTTGTCATTCTTCTTCTTGTTCTTGGGCTTGGGTGCGAACCCAATCCCCTCCTTGGTGACAACTTCCTTTTGATTGCTCAAAAGGTCGTTGAGGTTCTTCTCACCTTGTATGCATGACACAAGGCCTTTCTCAAGTTGCTCCTTCAACTTAGCATTTTCCTCAACAAGATGCACATGCTCACAACAAGGGTTAGTAGCATTTGCATTATCAATTAACACCATATGAGGAAAGGTGGCTTTCTCCTTGGTTAGCTTCACTTGGAGTTGATCATGAGACTCCTTGAGGCTAGCGTGAACACCCTTCAAGACTTTGTGAGCCTTGTCGAGAATGTCAAACTCCTCTTTGAGTCTAGCAAGATTAACCCCAAGCTTTGCCTTCTCGGAGTTTAGCACACGAGAAACAACAAGAGCATGATCAAGATCTTTCTTTAACTTAGCATGATCATCGTTGTGTGACTCCTCAAGAGCCAAACGAAGACCACGCTCTTCATCAAGAGCATTGGAAAGATCCGGAATCTCATCGGCATAGTCACGACTATGCCCCTCCATCTTAGAGATGGTATCTTCGTGAGCCTCGATCATGTCATTGGATTCACCAAGTTGTTCCAAGAGAGCAACAAAGTGCTTCTTGGATTTACCCTTGAGTTTACCCATAAAGGTCTCAAACTCACTCTCCTCCACATTTGTCCCCTCATGTTCATCAATGCTATCTGAAGAAGGATGATTAATGATGGTAGTTTTGATGTTGGGGGTTACCTTGTTGGTGGCTTTAGCCATGATGCACTTGGCGGTGATGTTCTCATTGGGTGAGTCAAAGAGAGACACCCGTGGAGTCGTTGCAATGGCAACGGAGGCCATGACAACCGACTCACCATCTTCCTCATCGTCATCATCCTCATTGTACTCTTCTTGTACCACCAATGCCTTGGGAGGAGTCTTCTTGGTGAAGTTGCTCTTGTTGGGGAACGACTTGGCCTTGTCCTTTCGGATGAGCTTGCCACCATTGTCTTCCCTCTTCTCATAAGGGCACTCCGCAACAAAGTGGCTCACATTGCCACAATTGAAGCAAGTCCTCACTCGTTGCTTGCCCTTTGCGCCACTTGAATTGTTCTTGTTGAAGTTGGGCCTTGAGTTCTTCTTGCTCCAAAATTGCCTTGAAGCAAGCGCCATGTGTTCATGATAGGCATACTTCGTATCTTTGAGGTTTCTCTCCTCTTCTTCCTCTTAATACTCTTCCTCCATACTAACCTTGGCCTTTAGAGCAAGGTTGGGCTTCTTTACTCTTTGAGAGCGAAGAAACGCATTGTTGGCGGTCTTGTCCAAGATGCTCATAGCAACCAACTCATCCAACACTTCACTTGAGGACAAGGTGTGGAAGTTCGGCCTTTGACGAATGACGGAGGACATGGCTTTGTGGTAGGGCATCATTGCCTTGAGGAATTTGCGCTTGATCCAATTGCCATCCGTGTCCTTACTTCCATGATCTCGGAGAGAGACCGCAAGTTTAGTTACTCTCCGATAAAGCTCACGAGATTCTTCATCTTCTTTCATTGCAAACTCATCGGCTTCATCTTGCACCACTTCATAGTTGGAGCGTTGAATGCTTGCGCTTCCCCGATAGAGGGAAACCACTTGGTGCCAAGCATCTTTGGCCATGGTGTAGGGCCGGAGATGAGGAAGATCTTCGGGTGGGATTGCTTCTTGGATGATGAAGAGAGCATTCTCATTGAATTGATCATCCACGGCTTCTCTAGGAGTGAGGTTCCTTCGGTCATGCGGATAGAAACCTTCTTCAATGATTCTCCAAAGGTTAGTGTTCACATGATTTAAATGACGCTTAAAATGATATACCCAAGAATCAAATTCTACATTCTTCTCAATCTTAGGGGCCGGTCCGGCATGATTCAAATGAGTGGAAGGAAGCGGTCCACCATAGACAAGTGGAGGTTCCACATGGGCAAAGATGCCGGTGCCATTTTTACCACTAGAAGAAGGAGCTTTCTCGCTAGTAGCTTCCCCCTTGTCGGAGGTAGCATCCGTCACCTTGTTAGCGGGATCACCCACTTTCAACGGTGCGGTGGAAAGTTTAAGCCCTTCTAAGAATTTATTAAACATGCTTTCGACCTCGGTCGTCATGGAGGTTTTCAATGTGTCCAACGCCACATTGAATTCCTCACGAGAGACCGCGGTTCCCCCATCTCCCGTAGACGAGACCGAATTCACACCGGAGTGCTCCTCCACACCGTCTGCGACGTCAACCATAATCTTTGGACGGTAAAGTCCTTAATACATGGCTCTGATACCAATTGAAAGGATCGATATAGTTGACTAGAGGGGTGAATAGGCAACTAACAATTTTTAGCTTTTCTTTACCAATTTAAAATTTGCATCAAAGTAGGTTGTCTAGATATGCAACTAGGTGAGCAACCTATATGATGCAACAACAATAAGCACACACGCAAGCAAGAGATAAAGCACAAATAAGCTTGCACAAGCGAAGGCACGAGATAACCAAGAGTGGAGCCGGTGAAGACGAGGATGTGTTAGCGAAGTTCCTTCCCTTTGAGAGGAAGTACGTCTCCGTTGGAGCGGTGTGGAGGCACAATGCTCCCCAAGAAGCCACTAGGGCCACCATATTCTCCTCACGCCCTCACACAATGCGAGATGCCGTGATTCCACTATTGGTGCCCTTGGAGGCGGCGACCGAACCTTTACAAACAAGGTTGGGGCAATCTCCACAACTTAATTGGAGGCTCCCAACGATACCACGAAGCTTCACCACAATGGACTATGGCTCTGCGGTGACCTCAACCGTCTAGGGTGCTCAAACACCCAAGAGTAACAAGATCCACAAGGGATTAGTGGGGGGATTCAAATTTCTCTTGGTGGAAGTGTAGATCGGGGCCTTCTCAACCAATCCCTAGAGAATCAACAAGTTTGATTGGCTAGGGAAGGAGATCGGGCGAAAATGGAGCTTGGAGCAACAATGGAGCTTGGAGGTGGAAGAGATGGTCAACTAGAGGAGGAAGACACCCCTTATATAGTGGAGAAACAAATCCAACCGTTATCCACCAACTCAGCCTGCGCAACGCGGTACTACCGTACCTGAGGCGCGGTACTACCGCAGGGGCACACGATACTACCGCAGGGCCCCGCGGTACTACCGCCCACGCAGCAGAGACTAGGTCAGCCTAAAATGCACTAAAGCAGAGGGCAGTAGTACTGCTGGCGCGGTACTACCGCTCCCCCTTGCGGTACTACCACAAGGCAGGGGCTGTCTAGAGATGGGAAGGCACGGATATAAAAAATTACATCCGTGGCTACTTCCGCAGAGTTGGAGTCGATGCAAAAACCCAACGCGGTAGTACCGTAAGCCAGCAGTGGTACTACCGCGCGAGGCGCGGATGTAAAAAATTACATCCGCCCCTTACTACCGCGTACTTGCGGAACTAAGTCAGATACCACGGTACTACCGCTTACTAGAAGCGGTACTACCGTGGGCCCTTGCGGTACTACCGCACCAGCGGGCGGTACTACCGCAAGGTCCTGCGGTACTACCGCTCTAAGGAGCAGTACTACCGCACGCCCTAGTTCAGCAAGAAAGAGCAATATTTGCATAGACAAGGAAAACATAGGATACTCCAAAGGCTAGAGGAAAGGAGGTGCAAAGGAAGATGTGTACGTGATGAATCCACCCAACCTTTCCAGCGCGGACCCCCTCTTAATAGTACGGCTTCCCTACGACTCAATACCATCGAAAAGAAACGAAGAGAAATGCCATCTTCCATAGCCTTCGAGGGGAACCAAATCATCTTGTGCCTAGTCAATATATCTGAAATATTCGATGCACATGATTAGTCCGCAAAAGCATTGTCATCAATCACCAAAACCAACTAAGGGATAAAAATGCCCTTACAGAGTTACCTCCTACTGTGGTGGCTAGCTCTATTTATAGGGGCCTTTGTCCTCTCCCCAAATATTGAGCGGGAAGGGAGCCAACAACGGCCAATTTGAAAGGGGACAACTAGTACAGCCTATCCTGACAAAAGTAGTCTTCGCCTGCAAAAGGCTCTGGTAGTGACGCCGCCTTGGGCTCCATGGTGACCTCCGTCTTGCCGTCCTGCTGATCATGGTCTCGTTGCACTGATATGGAAACCTTTGCTTGACGCATCGGTACTCCGCGCCTGCACTTGCCTCCTTAGCACCAAAGAGGAAACAAGGACACTGCGCGCGCTGGCGCCCGCCTGGTTCGACCGTCATGGCTCACATCACGAGAACCTCGTGAGGTTTGCCTTTCCTTGATCTCTCTGCCCCTCGCGAGCCTGCCTAGCGTGGCCGCTCCTGAGGAGGTCTTGCGTCGTCCACCTCACGAGGCTTGGCCCCTCGCGAGGGTCTTGAATGCCTTGTTGATGAGATGGGCCGTACGGGCCTGCTAGCAGTGCCACGCTGTGGGCCGCATGTAGGCAAGTTTGGGGACCCCCATTCCCAGAACGCCGACAGTAGCCCCCGGGCCCAAGGCGCGCTCGGGCTTGGCTTCGAGGCGAAGCCAAAGGGCAAGTGTGGAGCGCCGCGGGCCATAACAGCCTGCGGCTTCGGTCGACGCGTGGCGGTTGATTGGACGTGGGCGCCTCCGCTTCCCCACGCTGCCTTGGAATCTGCCTGGCTATGCGGCCCCCGCTACCTACACAGTTATTCTTCCATCGCCCGCGCCATACTTCCCCGATTCCTCTGCTTCCCCGAGACTCTGCTCCTCCTCCCAATCTGGCCTGCGCTCTGCCCGCTCCATTGCCATGGCACCAAAACATGCGGATAAGGGGAAGAAACCTCTATCTTCCACCAGCGCGCCTTCAGCCGCCGGGCCCACGGTTGGCCGATCTCTGGTGCTCAACGATGAGGCCATGGGCAAGGTGCGCCCCATGCTCGCCTCCAATTTCAACGAGTGGGGTAAGACGGCGGCTTGGCCTGCGTCCCGCGCTCGTATTGACCGGGCAGCCACCAAGGTCCCAATCTTCATCGATGCTCTTTGGGCCGGCCTTGTCCCCCCTTTCTCCGCCTTCTTCAACGCAGTGCTTGAGCATTATCAGATCCACATGCTGCATCTCGACCCCCAATCCGTGACTCTTCTTGCCGTCTTCGCCTTTGTTTGTGAGGCCATGGTAGGCATTGCCCCTTCCGTGGCCCTCCTCCGCCACTTCTTCTCATTGCACTTGACGGACCCCCAACAGAGCTCGGGATGCGTGAGCTTCTTGGCTGTGGCTGCGACGGCAGGCACGGGGATCGACTTCGAGCTTCCTCCATCCACGAGCGGGTTTCGGACACGGTGGGTTTTTGTCAATGCTGGGGTGCTCTGCCCTCTGCTCCATTCTTCATCAGCGCTTGCCGCTCCCAACCCCGGCTGGGGCCATGAGAAGCTCGTGAGCCCCTGTCTTGTCCTCGTCTGGCTCAGGTTGAAGAGGCTGAAGGACCGCGGCGTGACTGCGCCCATGGTGGTGAAGGAGTTCATCAGGCGCCGGGTTGCTCCACTTCAGCGCCATTCTCGTCCAATGTGGGCCTTGCTCAGCAGTCAGGACCATATGAGACTTCAGGAATCCGGGCTTCCTCTTGAGATGCGGCAAATAGTGCTTGAGGTCTTGACGGGCGTCCCTTCGCCGCATGACATGCCTGGGAAGAACTGTCTGCTGTACCGCTGCAAGAACAAGGCAGAATTTGTGGAGCACATGCCTTCCTTTGATGAGTGCGGGCTGCGCCCAGACGGCCTGGCGGGGCCTCGCGAGAACCCTGTCAACGTAGTTCCCTTCTTCGTTGCTGGCGCCGAGCTCGCCCGAAATGTGGATGCAGGGGTGCGAGCACCACCGGAGACTGGCGGCCCGAGTGCTGAGGTGCGGACGCCGCCCGGGGATCCTGGGGCGTCGTCCTCAGGAATTCATGATTCTCCCCCTGGGGCGTCGGTAGCTGAGATGATGCAGCACGCGGCCCCCGAGACTGAATCCCAGGAGGCCTCGGGGGGTCGCGGTGAGACGGCACCCGACTGCTCTCCTCAGCCCGGCGCCCCTGATGCTGTCCCTTCGAGTGCTTCCCCGGTTGCGCCCCGTGTCAGCCGCCACGTCCAGCGCTTCGGTCGGCTTTGCGTGGACTTCGAGGAGCTCTGCAAGAGGAAGGGATCCCTGAGCAGCAGCGGTATCTTCGGGCCGTTGAAGCAAAGGAAGTACATCGCCATCGACGGGTAAGTACTGTACCTTCGTGATTTCTTGAGTGCTGCTTTCCTCCCTGACGTCGGTTCCTCCGGGTCCCCTCTGCCAAGGCCGCTACATCTCCCGAGAAGCAGCCTCCTCTCTCCTCGTCTCCCCCACTGGCCTTGAGCGCCCCGAACCTGCATGTTGTCCCTGGGGCAGGGTCGGTTGGAGAGGTGTGCTCGCCTCCATGGCATCTTGAGTCTGCGCCCTTGCCGTCCCTCCTTCGCGGCCTCGCCTGGGGCTCAACAAGCGTGCCGAGGGCTCCTCCTCTAGTCGTGGGCAGCAACTGGGCGGCTCCGGTCTTGGGCCCCTCCTCGAGCAATGGGCCTCGATCCGTCCGGGCCCCTTACGGGGCCTGGCCGGCATCTGGGGCAGCGCCAGCCCCCAGCGCCCTGCTGAGAGGGGGCGCGCCGCCTCAAGCCTCGCCCGCAGCCTCCGTGGTGGAGGACGAGATGAGCCGTGCGCTCGAGGTTGAGCACGAACGGGGCATCATTCGCCACGAGCTCTTCTGGGAGGCGATGGGCGCGATGAACCGACTTGGTGGGGAACTCACAGACGTCGAAGCGCGCCTCAAGGCTGAGGGCCTTCGGCTGGCGGGAGAATGGCGTAAGCTGAAGGTGGCTATCAACCTTGGCCGCCATCAGCGTGACCTTGACAATGCGAAGGCCGAGGCATCCCTTAAGGTCTCGCGTGAAGCTTGCTCCCGAGCTTTGGAGGAGGCTCGCGATGCTGACCGCCGTCATGAGGCTATGGAGAAGCGTGCGTGGGAGCTTCAGGCCTGGAGTGCATCCCTGGAGCAGCAGGTGGAGGCGCACAAAGCCGCCCTTGTGTCGATGAGGGGGACACCCGCCGAGGAGGAAGAGATTCGGAGGATCGAGGAAGCGCAGGCGCTGGAGGCTGTGGAATGCAGCCTGAAGCTCGAGCGACTGGAGACGAGGGAGCGCCAAGTCGCCCAAGCGGAGGACGCCGTCGGAGCGCGCGAGGCCAGGGCCCAGGAGGAGGTTGATCGCCGGGTGGCCGAGGCCTACATGGATCTTGAGGGTAGGCATGACTTGAGGTTGAAGCTTGCGGGGACGGAGGCCGCGGGTAGGGTCGCCGCCCTTAGGCCCAGGCTGGCTGAGATGGAGAGGCGCGAGGAGGCCACAGTAGCCGCCCTGGTCACGGCGCAGGCAGAATTGTCCTCTGCCCGCGCCGAGCTGCTCTCTCTTCAGAAGCGGGTTGCTGACACCGAGTCCGTTGCGCGGCAGAACAGGGAGGAAGTGCTCCGGCGGCGGACGCTGGAACGTGAACACGCCCCCATGCTCCAGGGCCTCAGGGTCAGGGCCAACGTGGCGTTGGGCCACATCTGTGACGAGAACGCTCCGCACCCCCACTCGAATGAATACGCCAGTCACCTATGCTTCTTTGCCGACGTGGTGACGCGCTTGGAAGCTCGGTCTGATAGAGTTCGCCAGCTCGTGGAGGAGAGGAGTCGAGGCCTGCTCGGGCGCGCGTTCTTCCGCGTCTTCAGCCATCTTCAGAACTCCGACCCCAACTTCGACTTCGACGCTGCCATTGCCCATGTACCCATGGCCATCCGGGGCGACCTGGCGCGGTGGGTGGAGGACAACGTGGATGCGCTAGTCAGGGCCTTCGTTTCTGAGGACGACGCGGTGGTAGTCGCGGCAGACAAAGGCGATGTGGTTGACGACGGTGATGCCGACGCCGACGAAGGTGGCGGCGATGCCAACGACGATGACGGTGACGCCAGCGGTGCATCTGAAGATGACATGGGGGATGCGGCGAGCGACATATCCAGCTGATCCACGCTTCCCAGCTATTTACCCTGTATGCAAAAACTTGGGCGTGGCCCCTAAAGATTGTAAGAGCATTTTGAGAGGGGGAGCCCCTCATGTAAACAAATCGCAGCCTTTACTCTTTTATGTCAAGCTGAGTACGCGTCTTCGCGAGGTCATGAGTCCGATGTAGAGTCTTTGGTGTGGCTTACCTTAGCCAGCGCAAGTCCCGAGCTGGGTCGTGGGGTCGTGTGTTTCCGAGGCTCCTGAGGGGCCTGCCGATCCATCCGTGGGGGCCTCGTGAGAGGTAAGCATCTGTTGCAGCGCTGGCGCGCGCGCGGCACGCGTGTGCCTCGCCCAGCCCCGCTCGCGAGGGGCTCGCGAGGGGGAGGCAGCTGGCGTGAGCTCCAAACAAGGCGAGAATCGGATAGCAAGAAATCGCTCGAACGAGAAAAGGCACCCCCCGCGCACATGAACGAAAATTCAACTTCAACTTAAATCCAAATCCAGAAGGCAAGGCTACAAGAAAGAGACTTAAAGCAAATGGCCGCGTCTGGCACCTAGTCTAGTCTTCTTGTCTTCAAGTACTCTCACCACCACGGAGCTAAGTGCTGCCACTAGGATTTGGGAGGGAGCCCCCGAGGTCCAAGGGCGGCACTCCTGAGACTCCGGGGAGTGTACAGCCCCACTCGTTATTACGTGAGAGTGTCACGGGCGGCGATCTTCACAGGCGCGAGCCTTACTTCATATCGCCAGACGAGGGCCCCGCCTTGCACCACCCTCGACCACCATTGGGGGCGACCGGAAACCAGGACGACACCAAAGGGGCAAAGGGGACGCCAGCGGCGCCCTCGGCGACCATGGGTCCTCTGCTGGGGGCAGGCTTTTCAACACCTCCCCAACAGAGGGCCTACCTCCGAGGGACGCCTTGCTCCGTGCAACGTGGGGAGGGATCCGGCTCCCGGCCCCTCTCCTGCAGCCCCCAGTGCACCCCCCCGGTAGAAGGGAGGCCGTCGAGCTGGGGCCGCCAGCTGCCGTGGTGACCTGGTCCCCCTGCGACTCATGGTTAGCGTAAGCTTGCTCCTGAGGGGTTAGTGGTACCCTGTAGCTGCTGGCGTGGTTGACGTGACCGGTAGACGGCTACTGAGCGTCCTCAGCTTCTAGCGCCTCCTCCTCCCAGCCTGGCTCGAAGGACGAACCAGGGTCGTGCTCCAGCGTGTACTCCTGGTCTATCATGCGGGGTACGTAGGCTTCCGAGGTCACCACCCCGAAAACCTCGCTGTAGTGCCCCATGCTCCACGTCGCCCGGCCCAGCGCGCCGCCCTGGGGATGATAGGGCGGCACGCCGCCGCGGCCGTGAGTGGCGCTCGTACCCACGCTCGTCGTAGGTGGTGCGGGCGCGATTGAGCGCCCTGCGCCGTTGGTTGCGCCTGTGTCGATGAAGCCCCCTGGCGCACCCGGGGGGGGGGGGGGGACGGGCGCGACGTGGCCCGCCGTGCGACCCGGCCGCGGCCGGGGGCAAAAGCGTGGAGCAGAAGGGTGGTGCCCTGGTGACCGCGACGTCCAGTAGCTCGGCGACGCATTCCAGCAGCGCGTCTCTGCCGCTCTCCATCATTCGGCATCGTAGCAGTTCCCGGGCCACCGTGAGTGCGGCCCTCACGTTTGCCTGCTCCCGCCAGGTGTGCGGCGCCGTGGCCGCGGCGTGGCTTGAGGCCCTTGTGGCCGCCCGTGCTTGCCGTGGGGTAAGGACGGACGTTGCATGGCCGCCCCGCCCATGCCCCGCAGCGTTGGGAGGTGCGCGGGCTGTCTGTGGCGCGGGGTTGAGGTCTTCTTGGGCAGGCGGCTCCGCCTGGGCTGGCCAAGATGCCCAGCGGTCAGCGCCGGTCCTCTGTTCTGTGGCCCGGGACCGAGGAGTGCTGGTGAATGTCACGACCGGATTTTTGGGATAATAAATTCCCAGAAAAACGGCCTGTGTGCTCACCAGCCCCAGGATTACTGTTAGCTGATGAGGTACCAACTTGATACAAGAATTCCAAGCAAGTACAAAAATATGTAGTACAAGACCATTGTGGCCTAGGAGTACGACATTTGGTTTCTAATGGCAGAGGGCGGAAGCGGTTGGGTACATCTGCGTCTATGGGACTCCATTTACCACAAGAACAGCTGACCAGGATAACTCCTATCTTCGCGAGGCTACAAACGTCAACACGTAGGTTCCGAGGTTGTCACCGCGATGCTTATCTCCATGCAAGGAATCTGGCCAAGACAATAGCCAGGGACAAGCCAGTGAGTACGTTTGAATGTACTCGCAAACATTAAGAACACGGGTATAATATATCAAACATGCTCCGGGTTAATAAGATGATCACACATCTGTCACGAAATATGCGAAAGACCATGATGCACACATATGGTTAAAAATATCCCAAAATAAAATACTGGGTGCCAAACGAGGGTCTAAATGACTCCTCGAGCGGAAACTGCAAGAATAGTAATACTGGTGCCAAACGAGGGTCTGAATGACTCCTCGAGAGGAAACTGCAAGAATAATAATGCCGCAGTCGGGCATCGGGGCGACACCACATAAAGGGCTTATAACAGAAAATAAAAGATAGTGCGTGCCACAGTCGGGCGTCTAGGCGACACCACATAAAGGGCTTATAAAGATTTATCACAGTGAATATCCCGGAGGTAGAACCATCCCAGGGATACTCGATAGAATACATAACATAAGTAGTTAGTCCAAAATAATAAAGATCACAATCCATTTGTGCCACAAATATAAACAAAATTTAGCTCAGTCGTTTCTCCATCCGAAAACCGATAAGCCGTATCTCCATCCGAATACCGTTACTACGATCCAGTTAAAACGTTCTCCATCCGAATACCGTTACTACGATCCAGCTAAATCGTTCTCCATCCGAATACCGTTACTACGATCTAGCTAAATCGTTCTCCATCCGAATACCGTTACTAGATTTAACTCAGACTGTGGTTCTTACTCAAGAACATGACTATCCAACAGGATATATCCTCTGCAGAGGGAGTACCATTTTCCCACGAGTAACGGGTTTACTTAGTCCATCGGGACTAATTCCGTCTACGGTCTTTTAATTGAAAACACGCCTGACCTGCACACACCAGCTTAACTCACCAGTGTCTGGAATCACCCACGACACCTGCCAAGCAAAACTCTAAGTGGGGAGGCTACAACCTCGACGTAGCATGGGATCACAAAATTTATAACGCGCGCACACTAGGGGAGCTACCCCCCTCGGCTCCAACCGGAAACACCCATGCCCCCTGACCAAGTGGCATGCTAACCGGAGGCCTCTGGTATCTTCCACTATGGCTCCTCTGTACGGTGTGTGCTTTGGTAGGGGTTGACAACTTACTGAACCATACCCTGTCCCCTGCAGGGACAAGTGGTGGTACCAACAAATAAGGAAGCTATTGATCAAGACTCGATTACAACCGACTCAGGTGGTCCAAGAATCCTCCAACAATATTACCACTAGTGAAATAAATCACCACTCCTCGAGCCTCACCATGCCATGCCGGACATACTCGTCTCGACGAGGGACTAGGGACAAGCTCGTGTCTACCCAAGACCACGACTTTCCCGGCTTCCTACCGGTATGCATGAGGAGCTCACGAGGATGATCCAAATCACTAATGTATCCATTGCTGACCACAACACAACTCCAAAGTGCACCCATGCACGAGACTATATCGATACATAAAGCCAACGCATATACCGAGTCAAAAGGTGTTGTGATCGCACCAGAACACCACAACAAAATGTTATGCCAGAGTTCAGAAATGCTTGCCTTCAAGAGTATGCAAAGGATGCACTTATTGGAAGCTTTCCCTTTTCTCCAAAAATCCTATTTTGCAAAATACACAAATAACAAATATTTCAAACACAGTACCAAAAATTGTCTCAAATATTTTTGAAATAAATCTTAAAATAAACTAGATGAAATTTGAGAGAGGTAGGAAAAAGAATCAACTCTTTTGGAGTTTTATTTTAAAAGTTATAGCCAGTCAAAGTTTGGTCAAACCTTTGTTTTTAAATAAAACCAGAAAAGAAAACGATTCAGAAGAAAAATACGCTTTCGCAGTAGAGGAGACGCACTCGGGAGTTATGCGCTTTCACTTAAACAGAGAGAGGACGGCCGCACGGGTCCAGAGGGCCCACTGGTCAGGTTTGACCGTTCTTCCCTCCTTCTCCTCTCTTCTGCCCGACGGGAGCGGGGCTCCGGCGATCGCCGTCGACGAACGGCAGCGCCTCACGGGCATCCAAGGGCGGGGATGGAACGGCTAGACCGAGGTGGTCCTTTGGGTGGTTGCTGGGTCGTCGTAGGTGGAAGGAGTCGCCGGCGGCGAGCTCCGCGGCGGAGAGGGCTACGGTGGCGAAGTGACCATTGTGCTCCGGTGGCCTCCGACCGAAGTTGGGTAGCTGGGCAGCTCCGCAAGGACCAGAGGGAGCTACTGGTGGCGTTGGCTGGGCGAAAGGGTGGTTGGTTGCGACGAATCGCACCAGAGCTTAGCGGCGGCCGAACTGGCCGGAGTTGGAGAGGACGGTCCTCTCCGGTCAATCTACTGCTAGGGGAGCTCTACGGGGAGGGTCTGATGTCGCCTGAGTGCTCGGAGGGGCTCGGGGTTCCCTTTAAATAGGCGCTCGAGGCTGGCTCCCGCGGTGGCCGAGGATAAGATCGCCGGCGACCACTTTTCTGTAGTTGCAGGGCATCGTGGCGGCGACGAAAGCGTGCCGACGAGCGGCAGGATAAGCACGGCCTGTGCTCTGGGGCAGCTGGCGTGCGCTGGCGGTTTGGGCGGCGCCGTCCGCGGCGGAATCCGCTGCCGACGCCGGCGTGCTGCCAAGGCGGCACTGCAGGGTGCCAGGGAGAGCTTGGAGTGTACTGGAGAGAGGGCGAGTGCCTGGCGTGGTTCGGCAGGCGAGCAGGGGCCAGAGATGGGACGCGACGAGGGCGGCAGTGCGGCGTGTCGGCTCAGTGCGCGCGCGTGCAAAACGTGCGCTCTGGGCGCGCCC
The DNA here is from genome assembly GCF_018294505.1 of Triticum aestivum. Classification (NCBI taxonomy): domain Eukaryota; kingdom Viridiplantae; phylum Streptophyta; class Magnoliopsida; order Poales; family Poaceae; genus Triticum; species Triticum aestivum. The sequence goes on from NC_057799.1 coordinate 566,418,727, forward strand.
AGAGCACGCACGGCAGGTGCTCGATGGAATGCCAGCGCGCTCTAGAGGGCTTGGGCGAGGCTGGCAAAGAACAGAACAAGGGTAGGGGTGGCTAGGAGCTCAGTGGACAAGGTTGTTGGGTCAGTGGAACAAAATCACAGTGCAAACAAAGAACTCCTGCCAAAACAGACTGTGCACACCAGGTGTTCGACAGAATGCCAGATGCACTTAGGCAACTCTTGGAGTGGCCAAAATCTCCAGATCAGTGTCTCTTTAGATGCAGGAGATGGTGGTAAGATTAGTTTGGCAAAAGCAGATAGTTGATAGTGCAAGTTTTGAGAAAACCAGTTTTGGGCAGAAACTAAAGGCTATCATTGCATGCACCAAAAATATGCCAATGGGTCCAATCTCCTGGACTTAAGAGTTTGGTAGGGAGGACTATAGGTAGGAAAAAAGCTCAAAGGTATTAGAGCAAAATAAAATGGGGTTGCAGTACAAATCACCAAACTGGACCAGAATGGAAATGAAGATGATTCACTCAAATTTTTCAAAGAACAACACTGGGTTTTTGCATGAAGATGAATTGTATGCATCCACTGACATCTCCAAACACTTGGAAGAATTTTTAGAAGAATATTTAAATAGGTTGTAGTGCAAAATACCTACTGGACCAGATTTGAAAAATTGATGTGGAGCTCCAAATCTCTAATGACCAAAAGATGTTTTTGCATAAAAGTGATGGGGACACCTCACATGACATCCCCAAATTTTGGTGAAATTTTTAAAAGCATTTATCAAAAGGTTGCAGTGCAAAAAAGGGGCTCCAAATTTATGAAAGTTCATTTTAAAAGAATAAAGCTCATGAAAAATAATTATGCAAATAAATCCACTGATAAAGAATTGTTTTTACAAAGAGGGCACACAAGTCCAAAAATATTTTTGGACAGTTTTTTCCACTTGAAGTAAAAATTCACAATAACAAAAGGGTAAATCTTGACAAATGGAAAAGTTTTATTTCCTGGCAACATTTTAATAAATAAAACAAGGTCAAATTTTTTGGGTGTCACAACACTACCCCCCTTAAGAAAAATCTCGTCCTCGAGATTTGTTAAAAGCTGTTACGATGATGCGCGAATAAAAATCTATGTCGTGAAAATATATATACGCAGCGATAACTCGGGGAAAGAAATCTCCTCAAAAACATATTGCGAGAGAAAAGATAATTAAAACAAAACTAACAGCAGTAAAACTGCTCACATAACAGGAACTAAAGAAAGTCGGATCCGTCACACAAAATTTTACGAACATGCTGCAACACATAAATACAAGTACTGGGACAATAAATACATCGGAGGCGTTTACAAGGAAAACGGCAAAAAGACAGGGTCCTGAGAAAATGCCTCTGGCACTGGGGCACACTCCTCTTCTATCGGGGGAAGCGGGTTGACCAGTCGATGAATGCGCCCTTCTTGGTCAGGCCTCAGTGGTCTGCCAATAGCGATCCGAGGATTTAAATCAGCGAGGCTCTGGAGATAGCCCATTACTCGCTGAGTTAAACGCTCCTGGGCAATAACGTACTGGGCAAGGTTGGCCAGTACTGGATCTCTCTCAATGCGTCCACCGGGAAAAGATGCAACTTCTCCGGGTGCTGCACGACTCGGAAAATAATAGTATCCTCGCTCGCTGGCATAGGGTACTGCGAATCGAAGACGAGTGAGCGCCTCGTGTGCAGCAGCTTCTATAGCCATATGCGGAGTCGGCATGGATTTCCCCACGAAGGAGACTTCCGTTGGGTCTTGGTTTGGGTAGGCGGGAGGGATGTGCACCACTGCCCAATATTTCGAGGTGGAAGGGGTGATCCTTGACTTGAGCAATTCGTACTGGGGTGGACGGGTGGCACTCATAGTACTGCAGGTGAAGTCCCACAATAATTTGACAAAACTGCCCGGGGTTGCGTTTGGGGTTCTCAGATAAATACTGGGGGTCGACATGGCAAAGGAATGGCTGTGAGTGCTGCGCACAATGGTGAGGGGTGCTCGGCAAGGTCACGAGGTGGCCTTTATATAGCACCGGGGCTGGGTTATCTACCGGGGTGAAGGGTAACTGGTTGTCGATCCTGTTCTCGGGTCAAAGCCACAGATATACATATCACATAAATGTGACGCATTACTGTGGGTGCCGTCGGGGTTGGTCTTGGTAGCTGCGCCCAAAATTAAAAATGCAACTGTACGCCAACGTACACATGCATAGCTACTACTCCAAAATAAGGGCGCTCAAGCAGACAGCATGCAATAAAAGCGATATAGGACCACATCATTACCAAGCGTAGGAAAACTAAGGCTCGATACAACTCGAGCGACTTAGTCTACTTCGTTAATGTCTAAGTGGGCTGGCCTTGCGGACGCCGATGCTTCGCCACGGTTCTCACCGTCGGGATTTGCTGGCTGAGGCTGAGGAGCTGCAGGGTCGGGGAAAAGGTGATGACCATCGCGGGGGTTGTTGGCCACAATCCCGTTGGAATGGGTTCCCAAAAGGCGACGAAGCGCTTCTGGGGTCACCAAAGCACTCTGGTTGAGGGCTGGCGCAGACCTCAAGGATCGATCGGGTGTCCGAACAGCACGACTGGGTTGTCGGCGTCGGGCTCCGCTTCTCTTCTTGCCGGGGCTCGGCGAGCCAGCTCCCCACGAGCTGTGATCAGATCAAGGGTGACCTGATCGAATAGTTGCTCTAGTGTGCTTGCATAGCGCACCAGATGCAATAGTGCGAGATCCGTCTCGTGGTCTCCGTTGGCAACCTGGGGCGGCCTACCATACCCGTCACGACTGGGGTAGTAGTAGAACGAGCGACAGTTAACTCTGGGCGACAAGTGCCGGAGTTGAACTATAGCTTCTCGGGCTGCCAGTTGGATGGCTTGTGGCTCAAAGGAAGTTGTCCTTCCAGTGAACCTGTAGGGGCGTTCTGGCGACAGACCCCTACCGTAGATGTGCACAGTGGCCCAGTACTGACGGCTTTCACCGTACATGGGTCCCTGGTACACAACATACTCAGGAGGCTCTTCTAACGCATAGGCACGGCGGGTGAGGTTTGCGAGCACGGTCACAAAACCTCCAAGGTTGGTTGCTGTGGTCTCGTTGTGAACAATGGGACCAGGCATCGTGGCTCGGTTTGGGGAAAAGAGGCTGTGCTGTGATGTATTTGAGGCTAGCGTGCCCCCTTTTTATAGGAAAAGGGGACGGAGTCTTCCTCCGCACGCTTGCGATAGAGACGGGTTGGGTGTCGGTCACTGGCGCGTGATCGACGGGCTAGGCTGATAGGTTGGGCACCGTCCGCCGAAAAGGCGTCGGGTCACTGTGGAGCTATCTTACGCGGGAAGCTTGACCGGGGTTAGGCTAAGGTCTGGTGGTTTGGGTTAACCTAGGTTTATTGACCTGGCTAAGATAGGATTAGCCAATGGTCAGCCTGGCTCTGATACCAAGTCTGTCACGACCGGATTTTTGGGATAATAAATTCCCAGAAAAACGGCCTGTGTGCTCACCAGCCCCAGGATTACTGTTAGCTGATGAGGTACCAACTTGATACAAGAATTCCAAGCAAGTACAAAAATATGTAGTACAAGACCATTGTGGCCTAGGAGTACGACATTTGGTTTCTAATGGCAGAGGGCGGAAGCGGTTGGGTACATCTGCGTCTATGGGACTCCATTTCCCACAAGAACAGCTGACCAGGATAACTCCTATCTTCGCGAGGCTGCAAACGTCAACACGTAGGTTCCGAGGTTGTCACCGCGCTGCTTATCTCCACGCAAGGAATCTGGCCAAGACAATAGCCAGGGACAAGCCAGTGAGTACGTTTGAATGTACTCGCAAACATTAAGAACACAGGTATAATATATCAAACATGCTCCGGGTTAATAAGATGATCACACATCTGTCACGAAATATGCGAAAGACCATGATGCACACATATGGTTAAAAATATCCCAAAATAAAATACTGGGTGCCAAACGAGGGTCTAAATGACTCCTCGAGCGGAAACTGCAAGAATAGTAATACTGGTGCCAAACGAGGGTCTGAATGACTCCTCGAGAGGAAACTGCAAGAATAATAATGCCGCAGTCGGGCGTCGGGGCGACACCACATAAAGGGCTTATAACAGAAAATAAAAGACAGTGCGTGCCACAGTCGGAAGTCTAGGCGACACCACATAAAGGGCTTATAAAGATTTATCACAGTGAATATCCCGGAGGTAGAACCATCCCAGGGATACTCGATAGAATACATAACATAAGTAGTTAGTCCAAAATAATAAAGATCACAATCTATGTGTGCCACAAATATAAACAAAATTTAGCTCAGTCGTTTCTCCATCCGAAAACCGATAAGCCGTATCTCCATCCGAATACCGTTACTACGATCCAGTTAAAATGTTCTCCATCCGAATACCGTTACTACGATCCAGCTAAATCGTTCTCCATCCGAATACCGTTACTACGATCCAGCTAAATCGTTCTCCATCCGAATACCGTTACTAGATTTAACTCAGACTGTGGTTCTTACTCAAGAACATGACTATCCAACAGGATATATCCTCTGTAGAGGGAGTACCATTTTCCCACGAGTAACGGGTTTACTTAGTCCATCGGGACTAATTCCGTCTACGGTCTTTTAATTGAAAACACGCCTGACCTGCACACACCAGCTTAACTCACCGGTGTCTGGAATCACCCACGACACCTGCCAAGCAAAACTCTAAGTGGGGAGGCTACAACCTCGACGTAGCATGGGATCACAAATTTATAACGCGCGCACACTAGGGGAGCTACCCCCCTCGGCTCCAACCGGAAACACCCATGCCCCCTGACCAAGTGGCATGCCTACCGGAGGCCTCCGGTATCTTCCACTATGGCCTCTCTGTACGGTGTGTGCTTTGGTAGGGGTTGACAACTTACTGAACCATACCCTGTCCCCTGCAGGGACAAGTGGTGGTACCAACAAATAAGGAAGCTATTGATCAAGACTCGATCTACAACCGACTCAGGTGGTCCAAGAATCCTCCAACAATATTACCACTAGTGAAATAAATCACCACTCCTCGAGCCTCACCATGCCATACCGGGCATACTCGTCTCGACGAGGGACTAGGGACAAGCTCGTGTCTACCCAAGACCACGACTTTCCCGGCTTCCTACCGGTATGCATGAGAAGCTCACGAGGATGATCCAAATCATTAGTGTATCCATTGCTGACCACAAAACAACTCCAAAGTGCACCCATGCACGAGACTATATCGATACATAAAGCCAACGCATATACCGAGTCAAAAGGTGTTGTGATCGCACCAGAACACCACAACAGAATGTTATGCCAGAGTTCAGAAATGCTTGCCTTCAAGAGTATGCAAAGGATGCACTTATTGGAAGCTTTCCCTTTTCTCCAAAAATCCTATTTTGCAAAATACACAAATAACAAATATTTCAAACACAGTACCAAAAATTGTCTCAAATATTTTTGAATTAATCTTAAAATAAACTAGATGAAATTTGAGAGAGGTAGGAAAAAGAATCAACTCTTTTGGAGTTTTATTTTAAAAGTTATAGCCAGTCAAAGTTTGGTCAAACCTCTGTTTTGAAATAAAACCAGAAAAGAAAACGATTCAGAAGAAAAATACGCTTTCGCGGTAGAGGAGACGCACTCGGGAGTTATGCGCTTTCACTTAAACAGAGAGAGGACGGCCACGCGGGTCACTGACAGTGGGTCCAGAGGGCCCACTGGTCAGGTTTGACCGTTCTTCCCTCCTTCTCCTCTCTTCTGCCCGACGGGAGCGGGGCTCCGGCGATCGCCGTCGATGAACGGCAGCGCCTCACGGGCATCCAAGGGCGGGGATGCAACGGCTAGACCGAGGTGGTCCTTTGGGTGGTTGCTAGGTCATCGGAGGTGGAAGGAGTCGCCGGCGGCGAGCTCCGCGGCGGAGAGGGCTACGGTGGCGAAGTGACTATTGTGCTCCGGTGGCCTCCGACCGAAGTTGGGTAGCGTGGCAGCTCCGCAAGGACCAGAGGGAGCTACTGGTGGCGTTGGCTGGGCGAAAGGGTGGTTGGTTGCGACGAATCACACCGGAGCTTAGCGGCGGCCGAACTGGCCGGAGTTGGAGAGGACGGTCCTCTCCGGTCAATCTACTGCTAGGGGAGCTCTACGGGGAGGGTCTGATGTCGCCTGAGTGCTCGGAGGAGCTCGGGGTTCCCTTTAAATAGGCGCTCGAGGCTGGCTCCCGTGGTGGCCGAGGATGAGATCGTCGGCGACCACTTTTCTGTAGTTGCAGGGCATCGTGGCGGCGACGAAAGCGTGCCGACGAGCGGGAGGATAAGCATGGCCTGTGCTCTGGGGCAGCTGGCGTGCGCTGGGGGTTTGGGCGGCGCTGTCCGCGGCGGAATCCGCTGCCGACGCCGGCGTGCTGCCAAGGCGGCGCTGCAGGGTGCCAGGGAGAGCTTGGAGTGTACTGGAGAGAGGGCGAGTGCCTGGCGTGGTTCGGCAGGCGAGCAGGGGCCAGAGATGGGACGCGACGAGGGCGGCAGTGCGGCGTGTCGGCTCAGTGCGCGCGCGTGCAAAACGTGCGCTCTGGGCGCGCCCAGAGCACGCACGGCAGGTGCTCGACGGAATGCCAGCGCGCTCTAGAGGGCTTGGGCGAGGCTGGCAAAGAACAGAACAAGGGTAGGGGTGGCTAGGAGCTCAGTGGACAAGGTTGTTGGGTCAGTGGAACAAAATCACAGTGCAAACAAAGAACTCCTGCCAAAACAGACTGTGCACACCAGGTGTTCGACAGAATGCCAGATGCACTTAGGCAACTCTTGGAGTGGCCAAAATCTCCAGATCAGTGTCTCTTTAGATGCAGGAGATGGTGGTAAGATTAGTTTGGCAAAAGCAGATAGTTGATAGTGCAAGTACTTGAGAAAACCAGTTTTGGGCAGAAACTAAAGGCTATCATTGCATGCACCAAAAATATGCCAATGGGTCCAATCTCCTGGACTTAAGAGTTTGGTAGGGAGGACTATAGGTAGGAAAAAGCTCAAAGGTATTAGAGCAAAATAAGATGGGGTTGCAGTACAGATCACCAAACTGGACCAGAATGGAAATGAAGATGATTCACTCAAATTTTTCAAAGAACAACACTGGGGTTTTTGCATGAAGATGAATTGCATGCATCCACTGACATCTCCAAACACTTCGAAGAATTTTTAGAAGAATATTTAAATATGTTGTAGTGCAAAATACCTACTGGACCAGATTTGAAAAATTGATGTGGAGCTCCAAATCTCTAATGACCAAAAGCTGTTTTTGCATAAAAGTGATGGGGACACCTCACATGACATCCCCAAATTTTGGTGAAATTTTTAAAAGCATTTATCAAAAGGTTGCAGTGCAAAAAGGGGCTCCAAATTTATGAAAGTTCATTTTAAAAGAATAAAGCTCATGAAAAATAATTATGCAAATAAAATCCACTGATAAAGAATTGTTTTTACAAAGAGGGCACACACAAGTCCAAAAAAATATTTTTGGACAGTTTTTTTTCCACTTGAAGTAAAAATTCACAATAACAAAAGGGTAAATCTTGACAAATGGAAAAGTTTTATTTCCTGGCAACATTTTAATAAATAAAACAAGGCCAAATTTTTTGGGTGTCACAGCACTACCCCCCTTAAGAAAAATCTCGTCCTCGAGATTTTTTAAAAGCTCTTACGATGATGCGCGAATAAAAATCTATGTCGTGAAAATATATATACGCAGCGATAACTCGGGGAAAGAAATCTCCTCAAAAACATATTGCGAGAGAAAAAGATAATTAAAACAAAACTAACAACAGTAAAACTGCTCACATAACAGGAACTAAAGAAAGTCGGATCCGTCACACAAAAATTTTACGAACATGCTGCAACACATAAATACAAGTACTGGGGCAATAAATACATCGGAGGCGTTTACAAGGAAAACGGCAAAAAGACCGGGTCCTGAGAAAATGCCTCTGGCACTGGGGCAACTAACAACGCTATAAGAAGGGCTGAGCAAAAGCGGTAACTTAGCCAAACAACGGTTTGCTAGGAAAGGATGGTTAGAGGCTTGACATGGCAATATGGGAGGCATGATATAGCAAGTGGTAGGTAGCGCGACAAAGCAATAGAGCGAACAACTAGCAAGCAAACATAGAAGTGATTTCGAGGGTATGGTCATCTTGCCTGAGATCCCACAAGGAAGAAGAACGAGTCCATGAAGAAGACAAACGGACGTAGTCGAACGAATCCTCACAACTCCGGAACGAAACCGAAGCTAACGAGAGAAGTAAACCGGAATGAAGCAAACAACATGGTAAACAACCAACACATAAGCATGGCATGATGCGCAATCAAGTATGATGCATGTCCGATTTAATGATTCATGGCATGGCAAAGTGCAACAAACAACACTACAAATTAAGTGGAGCTCAATATGCAACAAGTTGCATATTGACGAAACACCACATTCAAATATTTAGTTCACTCTAGTTTAGGTACTCAACAATATTAAATGTTGTTAAACATGGCAAGAGGTGAAGCATAATAAAACTACACATCTAGGCAAGTTTAAATAAGGCCGGAACAACAAACAACAATTCCGAAAAATCCTCATGTCCCTATTTTAGATTTGGTACTATTCTGCCCTAAACACAATTTGAGTAAAGTCTATTTTAAACCTTGAATTCGTACGTCTCGTCGGAATCAAACCTCGAACTCTGAATCCCTGAAATCAACACCCTATACTTTCTAATCCCGGCCAACCTTGACCTTAGGTCTGTTTGGCGCACCAGAAAAAGCACGATCCCGACCGGGTTCACTGGCTACTCTCACTGACGATGCGGGTCGACATGTCAGATTCGTCTGCTTCCTTGTTCTCTTCCAGCCAAATGGATTGATCCCCTCCTCTTAGTCTCTTGACGAAATTCCTTGTGTTTGCATACGCATGTAGGAAACAATCAATCAGGCAGGTAGTTGCATAGCTTTGTACTTGCGTCTCATTGAGTTAAATCAACCTAGAGCTAACCCTGCAAAAAAAACCTAGAGCTGGGGACACGGCGCTGCAGCTGGCCGCAAGGCACGAACGGACGGTCATCGTGCGACGGTGGAGAAGCTCATGCTGCTAGCGCCCTTCTCTTCTCATCTTCAGCAGGGAGCCGCGGCGGTACTTCTCGCTGTCATCTTCCTCGAGTGCGGCAGGGAACCAAGATGAACTGCTACCCCTCCAGTGCATCCTCCGGATTGAGGCCTGAAGCGTGGTATTTGCTTGTCGGAGTTTGTGGATCATGCCGCTGGCCAGAAATGCGTCCACTTCTGCGACTCATCTTCACCGGCGCGTGGGCGGACGTACAATGCTACGCCGACGTGGTGTTCTTCCGTGGCGCGTGCGACGCCGAGAGGCCGACGTGCACGACGCCAACTTCCACGCCTCCTGTGCGTGGGGCGAGGCGGTGCTCGAGGGTTGCTGTGCGTACTGTTGCGCGCCGCCACCGTCCACATCAGGTCATTGCCCTGAGCAGGTCTTTGTGTTGCTAGTCATGCTATTTCCGCCATCCTCCGCATCGGCATCAATGGGGACACACTGCTCCAGCGTTGAGAAGGGATGCCCCGGCGGTGGTGCTCTGGAGGGCCCTCGCCGACGTTCAATGGTCATCCTTGCGCTGGCCATCCTCTCGGGGCGGGGTGCACACCAGGAACAGAAGACGACATCGGGGCGTTGAAGGCAAGCGGCACACCGCTCGGATGTATAGAGTGGGGAAGATGAATATGACATGTAGGCCCGCGGAGTCAGTGACAGAAACAATTGTTCCCGGCTGGGATTGTCTTTTTCCCCATGCAACAAATATTGTAGGATTGGTTTAGGGTTGAAATTGATCGGGATTGACGAATACAGGGTGCAGATTTCAGGGATTCAAAGTTGAGGGTTCAATTCAGACTATCTCTACGAGTTTAAGGTTTAAAATAGACTTTAATCACACAATTTTAATGTTGTTAAACAGCAAAATGAAGTGCGCCATGTTAAACTAGGCATTTTCTACCCCATTTACATATAAATTTTATTAAATTCGGAGCTACGGTTATTTAGTTATGAAATAAAACATTTTAGCATGGCATTTAGCAAATTAATTGCAAACATCATTTTAAACATTTTAAACATGGATGACAGCAGCATATTATGAAACAAGATGAAATTCTAAGCATTTTATATATTTAAAGTTTTTACATATGATGCACGGTTGTGAAGTTATTATATGCGTGAACATGAAGGACTTTTCTGTAAAACAACGTTCTCTGGATAATTAGGAAATTCGTCCTAGCAGGAAAAAAAACATCACGGGCCGAAACTGGCTGGCGCAACAGTGCACAGTGGGGGCGCTGGATCTGATGCTCACCATGGGCCAACGGGCCAGAAGCGGAGAAGGCTTGGCGCTAGGCTGGAGGCGCGCTGGGAATTGGAGGCCGCTGGCCCAGGCGCTGGAGGCGCGGTCAACGCGAGCGCTCGGGGCAGAGCAACTCGATGCAGAAGAGGGGACTTGGCGCTGGAGCTTCAGACGAAGCAGGGTGCGACAGCGGCAGCACGGGGGCGCGAAACAGAGGCAACAACGGTGGCTGGCGACGGACTCGATGTGACGACGGCGAACTTGGCGCGTACTCCGGCGAGGGCGGCGCGCGGGCGGAGCTGAAAGAGGCGGCGCATGGTGGTTTCCTGTACAGAGAGAGTCGAGAGGGACTTGAGGACGCAGAGAAGAAAAGAAGGAAGGAGGGAGGAGAAGGACGGCACGCGAGGGACTGGCCTGGAGGTCGAGCTCAGGCGGTTCATGGGGCGGTCAACGCGAGCAGCGCTCGCGTCCTGAAACTGACGAAGCGGGCGGCGACAGCTTCGTTCATCTGACCGAAGCAGAGACGAGGCCTGTGACGCCCGGATAATCATGCTACAGTAATCCCACGTTAATGGTGCCACGTCACCCCGGTTACTGTTGTTAATCTCGCGTTGGATCAAAAACTTCTCAAATTCAAAAGTTTAAATAAATGTCAGACGTCAAACTTTTCAAAAGTTAAAACAAAATTGTTCGGGAGGTGCCATATTTTGCATATGTAAATATGGTGTAATAAACACATTCTTATAAAATGCCTAAATGATTTAAAATGAAATAAAACAGAAAAGAAAATAAATAAAAGAAAGAAAATACAAAAGAGAAAAACAAACAAACAAAAACAAAAAAACAAAAAGGCTAACACCCCTTCCACTGGGCTCAGGCCCAGCAGGCCACCTGCCCAACCGGACCAACCGCCCCCACTCCCCATATCCCCCACTCCCGTACCCCGTACCCCCCACCGACACCCCACTCCCCCCCGAAATATCTCCCCCCTCTCTCCCCCGATTGGACCGGGATCGGAGGAGGAGGCCGCCGCCTGGATCGCCCGTCGACGTCCATCGCCGCCTCGCCCCTGCCACTCGACGCACTCGCCGGAGCTGCCCCGTCGGCCTACCTCCTCTTCGTCACCGTCGTCCCCAACGTCCTCCGCGACCCCCGCTGCCCGAACCCCTACCGCCCCAGTGAGCCTCCGCCTTGCTCCTCCCCTCCCCTCTGTCCCGCGCTCGCGCGCCCTGCGCTCGTCGCCGCGGCCACCGCACGCGTGCGCCCCGTGCACGCCCGCCGTCGCGCTCCGCTCCCGCCTCCGCAACTGCTCGCCGACCGCCGCTCAGGCCGCCTGGCCAGCGCCGTGGCCACCGGCACCTCGCCAGCCTCACCCGGCCACGCCCTCGCCCTTGCTCCCCACGTCCTGTCCGCTGCTGCCGTAGACCTCCGCCCGGACGTGCCCTCCCGCACCGTTACCCCGCGCGCCGCCGCAGCTTGACGCTCGCTGCACACCGTCGCGCCCCCCAACCTCTGCTGCCGCGCCCCGCACTGCCCCGACGTGGCCTCGCCACTGTCGCCTCCGGCGGCCGGCCTCGCCGTGCCCTGCTGTCGCCGGCGCCCCCCTGGTGGCCTGGGCAGACGCCCAAATGGGCTGGGCACCCGGCACCCTTTACACCCGCACCCTGTGCCCGTTAAGCCCCCGGGTCACTGACGAACGGGGCCCACCAGCCCCAGAACGTTTTTATAAAAAAAGAATTAAAAAATATAATAATGAAAATAATTAATTGATTGATTAATTAATTAATTAATTAACTTAATTAATTTTGATTAATTAAACTAAACTACTAATTAAACTAATTAATCATGATTAGTTAGTATAGTCAATGACGAACGGGACCCACATGTCAGTTTGACCAGTCAACACCTCTGTTGACTGCTGACATCATGCTGACGTCAGCGTGCACTATTCTGGATAATGTTGCATTAAATTAATTAAATAAATTCTAAAAATGATTTAAAACTTTAGAAAATCATATAAAATAAACCGTAGCTCAGATGAAAATACTTTCTACATGAAAGTTGCTCAGAACGACGACACGAATCCGGATACGCAGCCCGTTCATCCGCCACACCTCTCTAACCTATCGAACTCGCAACTTTCCCCCTCCGGTTCATCTGTCCGACGCGAAACACCGGGGATACTTTCCCGGATGTTTCCCCCCTTCGCCGGTATCACCTACTACCGCGTTTGGGCACACCTAGCATCACGCTTTGTCATGTCATGCACCGTTATGCATCTGTTTGCATTGTATTCATTGTTTCTTCCCCCTCTTCTCTCCGGTAGACTACGAGATTGACGCCGCTGCTGGTGCCCCGACCGACTACACTGTTGATGACCCCTGCTTCTTGCCAGAGCAACTAGGCAAGCCCCCCCTTGATCACCAGATATCGCCTATTTTTCTCTATACTCTTGCATTAGAGTAGTGTAGCATGTTACTGCTTTCCGTTAATCCTATTCTGCTGCATAACCTGTCTTTGCCACTACTGTTGTTACCTTTACCTGCAATCCTACATGCTTAGTATAGGATGCTAGTATTCCATCAGTGGCCCTACATTCTTGTCCGTCTGCCATGCTATACTATCGGGCCATGATCACTCGGGAGGTGATCACGGGTATATACTTATATACTTTATACATGATACATGTGGTAACTAAAGTCGGGTCGGCTCGAGGAGTACCCGCGAGTGATTCACGGATTGGAGGCTGAAAGGACCTTTGTCCCGACGGTCCTCTGGGTGGATCTTTGTAGCGGAGCGACAAGGCAGGTTGAGACTGCCTAGGTGAGAGGTGGGCCTGGCCCTGGTCGGTGTCCGTGGTTACTTCAAAATAACACGCTTAAGGAGTTCCTGGTATTTGATCCGAGTCTGGCCATTTGGTCTATACGCACTAACCAACTACGCGGGAACAGTTATGGGCACTCGACGTCGTGGTATCAGCCGAAGCCTTCGTGACGTCAGCGACTGAGCGGCGCGCGCCGGATTGGACTGGAATGCCTGCTAGGCTAGGTCTGCTTCCGGCCTCCCACGCAACATGCAGGTGTGCAATGGGCGATGGGCCCAGACCCCTGCGCCATAGGATTTAGACCGGCGTGCTGACCTCTCTGTTGTGCCTAGGTAGGGCTGCGACGTGTTGATCTTCCGAGGCCGGGCATGACCCAGAAAAGTGTGTCCAGCCAAATGGGATCGAGCATGTTGGGTTATGTGGTGCACCCCTACAGGGAAGTTTATCTGTTCGAATAGCCGTGTCCCTCGGTAAAAGGACGACCCGGAGTTGTACCTTGACCTTATGACAACTAGAACCGGATACTTAATAAAACACACCCTTCCAAGTGCCAGATACAACCCGGTGATCGCTCTCTAACAGGGCGACGAGGAGGGGATCGCCGGGTAGGATTATGCTATGCGATGCTACTTGGTGAACTTATCATCTACTCTCTTCTACATGCTGCAAGATGGAGGTGGCCAGAAGCGTAGTCTTCGACAGGATTAGCTATCCCCCTCTTATTCTGGCATTATGCAGTTCAGTCCACCGATATGGCCCTTTACACATATAGCCATGCATATGTAGTGTAGCTCCTTGCTTGCGAGTACTTTGGATGAGTACTCACGGTTGCTTTTCTCCCTCTTTCCCCCCTTTCCTTTCTACCTGGTTGTCGCAACCAGATGCTGGAGCCCAGGAGCCAGACGCCACCGTCGATGACGACTCCTACTACACCAGAGGAGCCTACTACTACGTGCAGCCCGGTGACGACGACCAGGAGTAGTTAGGAGGATCCCACGCAGGAGGCCTGCGCCTCTTTCGATTTGTATCCCAGTTTGTGCTAGCCTTCTTAAGGCAAACTTGTTTAACTTATGTCTGTACTCAGATATTGTTGCTTCCGCTGACTCAGCTATGATCGAGCACTTGTATTCTAGCCCTCGAGGCCCCTGGCTTGTATTATGACGCTTGTATGACTTATTTATGTTTTAGAGTTGTGTTGTGATATCTTCCCGTTAGTCCCTGATCCTGATCGTACACGTTTGCGTGCATGATTAGTGTACGATTGAATCGGGAGCGTCACAAGTTGGTATCAGAGCCGACTGCCTATAGGAATCCCCCTTCCATACTCCTTGGCCGAAGTCGAGTCTAGACGTTGCAAAACTTTTACTAACATGGCTGTGCGGCCCATGGGCCCACGTCGCCATTGGGTGGTATTAGGATCTTTTACTCCTCGATCTTCACACCGGGATTATGAACTCTCTTCTATTCGGGTTAAACAATTTTTACTAAAATCTAACTTTAGGTTCTCGAAAATACTTTGTCCCGGAGAGCCCCTTCAGTCCAGATGATCGCCGGCTGCACCAGAAGATTTCGAAGATACTCTCCGATATTCTCTCGAGACCTTGTGCCCATTGCTTTTTCAATTCCCTTCCACCGAAATATCCCTATGGATAAATACTTACACCTGTCGTGCTTACTTTTATTCCCAGTCGGTCTTGTTATTACAAGATACCCCGAGAATATTTTGTGCCTACTGCCTTGCAGTTTTTGCCACCTGAATACCCCTAAGAATAATTTCTCGCACTTTCCGAGTATCCGCTCATCCCTAGTTGTTCAGGTGTTCCACAAAAGTCTTTGAAATACTATTCAATCCTCCGAAAATACTTAGCAGCTTTATTGCTCTGCAAATACTTGTCTACTTGCATTATGGATGCTTCCCATATATCTGGCAATATTCATTAGTCTCCTTTGACACCGTCATTTTGATCCTGTTGATTCAACATGAGTGCGAATGCACGCAATCATCGGTTGATCCTTTTAAATTATCTATCCAGCTCAGATGTCATTTTGAACATGAGCTGGTTCTCAACAAATCCAATTGCCGTCGATTGTACCCCTAAGACTATTCAACTTATCCATCCCTAATTAGAACATTGCTTCTGATCCCTTGATTTGAAAATCATAATTCCTTTGCATTTGAGCTCTGGATTAGTCAGTTGTTTCTATAATCGAATGCCTTTGCATTGTTAATTCCTTCTGATTGAGTACCGATACTCACATCAGATTCCTTGTGGTCCGCGAGACCAATTGCTTGGTTATTATCCGACGGTGTCCTTCATATCCAATAACCTTGTCAGTTCTTCCCCTGATATATAATGCATTTTCTAAATTGTATCCCGTGTTTTTGTTAACCATGCTCTGCATTCGAGCTTGAGTTATTTTACTCCTGAAGTTTGTAGTATATGTTCCTAAGAAGCCCCGATGGGTTGAACCAATGCCTTCCCTAATCTGTGCAAACCCGAAAGATTTCACAGGTCATACTTATCTGGTATTGCACCAGGTAAAACTTTCAACAACTAATGCCATTTCGAAAAGAAACGAGAAGTGAGTGAAAGGTTATGCATTGGAGAAGTGGGAGTCGACCTTGAACTTTGTGTTCATCCCCATGGAAACGATGTAGATCGTATCATTAAAGCTTCTCTTCAAATAAATATTTCCTTGGTATAAGTTTATCTTATATCTGGGATCTGGCATTTTGCAATCGTTGTTCCGGCCATGTTCTCCTTTTAAATACCATTTCTCGGACAAGTTGAAGTACTTGTCTTCTGCAGATCATTCCACCTGTCCAACCCTTACTTTGATCTACCGTCGAGCATTAGACTCTGGTATCTCAAGAATACCACGGAACTACATAACTTCTTATGAGTTCTTCTTCAACTATTATTCTCGCCAATTCCAATTTCCCTCGGGTTCTGAGTTATTAGTCACTCGAGAACACCGTTAAGTGAATCGATTCCGCACTCCGATTCAATAACTCTAAGTAATTTTCGTTGCTTATGATTTAATAACCCTTCAAGTCATTCCTAGCCTGATCGGCTATATCATTATCGTACAACTTTTTAACTGTGCTATCTGGTCCTTCTTTCCGAAGCACAATTTTCGACGATGAGCTAAGCTTACGTCGACTTTCCTCGTCATATCATTTCGCCTTGAACAACAAGCTTGATTCCGAGTTTGTGTCGTATCTGTGGTTTCAATAACTTTTCGCTCCATCCTTCCTTTTGCTTGATGTCGTCGATGAGCGATTATATCTTCATGAAACCTCTCGACAAATGTGTCATGATCATCATCAACATTCCGAGCTCCTCAAGGATATCAATTGAATTCATGATGAGAAATACCATCCTTGCCCTCGATGATTTGTGTTATCATCGACCACTCGATTGCCTTCCGTTCAACACAAACTCGTTGTTTTGTGTTATACCTTGAGATCCTTGCTATCCAACATTTGTTCTTCTTTACCTTGGAGTATTACCATCTTTTATATCAAGAATATCGTGAGAATTTCACCACCTCTTAAGAATTCTTGATGCAGGTGATACCTATTGCCATATCCGTTCATTCCTTGGTCCCCGTGTTATTTCTAATCGGAAAACCGACAATCGAACTATGATGTGCGACTTCAAAACTTCTAGCAACCCTATTGCTTTGAAGTTAATGGTTGATATTTCATCCTTTGACCATTGGTTATCGGATCACCATTCTAACATTGATCATGCTACCTAAGCCCATATTTCGGGTGCACCTTTCAACCAATGTTTAACTGTGTATGTTTTCCTCCAGCATACCTCATTATATCATTTGAACTGACAAATGTTATCTCCTTGTTCACATAAGTGTGGAAACCCATCTTTTGGGAATCTCAATGAATTGTCGCTGAGTCCATCAGCCACCTACTAACCCTCCCCTTGATTTAATGATGAACTCTTGTTTCAGAACTAGCTTCCATGGTTCATTTCCCGAGAATCTTACGATGCCTTCTCGTCAATTTGTGTCGCACCTTTTTCTTCTCAGGCATCCTGAGTCTGAGGTATCCTGACCCCAATTAGATCTGAATCTTGGTCGGATATGATGGTTGGAACATTTTCCAAGAGTCATAATGTTGGTCCTTATTTGACTCGGTAAGGTGATGTCATGCCTAACACACCTGGCCGGAGGACCTATTGTTATAGTTTCCTTTTCTGCAAGGTTATCCATTCGTCCATGAGGAAATTGTAAGACTTATTCTACAAGTTATTCCTGATGGATCCTTTGTGTTTCCAAAGTCTGATCTTCACCTGATGACCATGTCAATGCTATCTCGAAGCATGTCTATGCTACTCGGATTTTCAATAAGAACATTTGAAGCCCAATGCTAAATGTTTCTTGCTCAATTATCCAAACACCGCTGTATGGGTAATGTCATGAAATTTCCCTCCCCTTACCTAAAGGATTTTCTACATTATATCCTGTCGTGGATATCATGTTCTGCTTGTCCTTGGGAAGGATATACCCCTGAAAGGCATGTTTAAACACATTTTCCTTTCCATTGTTCTGTTTAATTTGATAATCATATTTTCCTTTCCATTGTTTGGTTTAACCTTTCTTGTGGTCTATATGATCTAAGCAGTAATATTCTCCTGCTTATGTAAACACCTCGGTGTACAATTCTGTCAGCAAGCCCCTGTTACTATTGTTGATGACATTTCGGTAGCCACCGATGGATGAGAACTTTGCCTATTGGTCCGCCTCCTTTCAACGAGCAGGAGAATGGTTCTCTTCGTCCCTCGCCCTTGGTATCGAGTTGTTGCCGACATAACTGACAGGCTACCCTTTGACATGCCTTGCTACCGTGACCGTGCAAGATGTCAGCCCCTTTCTACTTTAGACCACATGGTGGGCCCATAACCCGCAGTTCCACAGGATCGAAACCTGACTCTCCTGTACAACCCTGTTTCTAATGGTTATTCCCCATGCTTGGCTTCATATTTAATTCACGGGCCACCTTCCTAGTGCTCTATTCTGGTATCAGACGCAATACTTACTCTCGCTGCTCTGAACCCCCTTTCTCACTCTGGTTCAGACTTCAAGCAACTATCTATCCGCTTGGAACCTCTTATTGTACCTTGGTACCTTACTCTCGATGTATTTTATATGTTCAACTCGAGAGATAATCTTATGCTCATTCATGGGTTAACCCCAGATTGTTTCCCTCCTAAGCATTCTGTCGTAGCCGAGCTGCCCCTTACCTATTCGTAAGTACGTTGAAGTTCCTGAAGAAAAGGACGTCTTCACCACGATGACCTGAAGCAGAGAAATGAAGACGTCAATGTAATGGATCGACCTCTTCGAGAAGAGCAACCAAAGATGGGAAGATCCGTTAGAATTTCGTAACCAGAACTTTCCCCCTTGCACCCCTCTTAAATCTCGGGACGAGATTTCTTGTAGTGGAGGAGAATTGTGACGCCCGGATAATCATGCTACAGTAATCCCACGTTAACGGTGCCACGTCACCCCGGTTACTGTTGCTAATCTCGCGTTGATCAAAAACTTCTCAAATTCAAAAGTTTAAATAAATGTCAGACGTCAAACTTTTCAAAAGTTAAAACAAAATTGTTCGGGACGTGCCATATTTTGCATATGTAAATATGGTGTAATAAACACATTTTTATAAAATGCCTAAATGATTAAAAATGAAATAAAACAGAAAAGAAAATAAATAAAAGAAAGAAAATACAAAAGAGAAAAACAAACTAACAAAAAGGCTAACACCCCTCCCACTGGGCTCAGGCCCAGCAGGCCACCGGCCCAATCGGACCAACCGCCCCCACTCCCCATATCCCCCACTCCCGTACCCCGTACCCCCCACCGACACCCCACTCCCCCGCCGAAATATCTCCCCCCTCTCTCCCTCGATTGGATCGGGATTGGAGGAGGAGGCCGCCGCCCGGATCGCCCGTCGACGTCCATCGCTGCCTCGCCCCCGCCACTCGACGCGCTCGCCGGAGCTGCCCCGTCGGCCTGCCTCCTCTTCGTCACCGTCGTCTTCGACGTCCTCCTCGACCCCCGCTGCCAGAACCCCTACCGCCCCAGTGAGCCTCCGCCTCGCTCCTCCCCTCCCCTCTTTCCCGCGCTCGCGCGCCCTGCGCTCGTCACCGCGGCCACCGCACGCGTGCGCCCCGTGCACGCCCGCCGTCGCGCTCCGCTCCCGCCTCCGCAGCTACTCGCCGACCGCCGCTCAGGCCGCCTGGCCAGCGCCGTGGCCACCGGCACCTCGCCCGCCTCACCCGGCCACGCCCCCGCCCTTGCTCCCCGCGTCCTCTCCGCTGTTGCCGTAGACCTCCGCCCGGACGTGCCCTCCCGCACCGTTACCCCGCGCGCCACCGCAGCTTGACGCTCGCTGCACACCGCCGCGGCCCCCCGCCTTTGCTGCCGCGCCCCGGCGCCGCCCCGCCGTGGCGTCACCACTGTCGCCTCCGGCGGCCGGCCTCGCCGTGCCCTGCTGTCGCCGGCGCTCCCCTGGTGGCCTGGGCAGACGCCCAAATGGGCTGGGCACCCGGCACCCTTTACACCCGCACCCTGTGCCCGTTAAGCCCCCGGGTCGCTGACGAACGGGGCGCACCAGCCCCAGAACGTTTTTATAAAAAAAAGAATTAAAAAATATAATAATGAAAATAATCAATTAATTAACTAATTAATTAACTTAATTAATTTTGATTAATTAAACTAAACTACTAATTAAACTAATTAATCATGATTAGTTAGTATAGTCAATGACAAACGGGACCAACATGTCAGTTTGACCAGTCAACACCCCTGTTGACTGCTAACGTCATGCTGACGTCAGCGTGCACTATTCTAGATAATGTTGGATTAAATTAATTAAATAAATTCAAAAAATGATTTAAAAATTTAGAAAATCATATAAAATAAACCGTAGCTCAGATGACAATACTTTCTACATGAAAGTTGCTCAGAACGACGAGACGAATCCGGAATCACAACCCGTTCATCCGCCACACCTCCCTAACCTATCGAACTCGCAACTTCCCCCCTCCGGTTCATCTATACGAAAACGCGAAACACCGGGGATACTTTCCCGGATGTTTCCCCCCTTCGCCGGTATCACCTACTACCGCGTTTGGGCACACCTAGCATCATGCTTTGTCATGTCATGCATCGTTATGCATCTGTTTGCATTGTATACATTGTTTCTTCCCCCTCTTATCTCCGGTAGACTACGAGACCGACGCCGTTGCTGGTGCCCCGACCGACTATGCTGTTGACGACCCCTCCTTCTTGCCAGAGCAACCAGGCAAGCCCCCCTTGATCACCAGATATCGCCTATTCTTCTCTATACTCGTGCATTAGAGTAGTGTAGCATGTTACTGCTTTCCGTTAATCCTATTCTGCTGCATAACCTGTCTTTGCCACTACTATTGTTACCTTTACTTGCAATCCTACATGCTTAGTATAGGATGCTAGTATTCCATCAGTGGCCCTACATTCTTGTCCGTCTGCCATGCTATACTATCGGGCCGTGATCACTCGGGAGGTGATCACGGGTATATACTTATATACTTTATACATGATACATGTCGTGACTAAAGTCGAGTCGGCTCGAGGAGTACCCGCGAGTGATTCACGGATTGGGGGCTGAAAGGACCTTTGTCCCGACGGCCCTCTGGGTGGATCTTTGTGGCGGAGCGACATGGCAGGTTGAGACTGCCTAGGTGAGAGGTGGGCCTGGCCCTGGTCGGTGTCCGTGGTTACTTCAAAATAACACGCTTAACGAGTTCTTGGTATTTGATCTGAGTCTGGCCATTTGGTCTATACACACTAACCAACTACGCGGGAACAGTTATGGGCACTTGACGTCGTGGTATCAGCCGAAGCCTTCGTGACGTCAGCGACTGAGCGACGCGCGCCGGATTGGACCGGAATGCCTGCTAGGCTAGGTCTGCTTCCGGCCGCCCACCCGGAGTTGTACCTTGACCTTATGACAACTAGAACCGGATACTTAATAAAACACACCCTTCCAAGTGCCAGATACAACCCGGCGATCGGTCTCTAATAGGGCGACGAGGACGGGATCGCCGGGTAGGATTATGCTATGCGATGCTACTTGGTGAATTTACCATCTACTCTCTTCTACATGCTGCAAGATGGAGGTGGCCAGAAGCGTAGTCTTCGACAAGATTAGCTATCCCCCTCTTATTCTGGCATTATGCAGTTCAGTCCACCGATATGGCCCTTTACACATATACCCATGCATATGTAGTGTAGCTCCTTGCTTGCGAGTACTTTGGATGAGTACTCACGGTTGCTTTTCTCCCTCTTTTCCCCCTTTCCTTTCAACCTGGTTGTCGCAACAAGATGCTGGAGCCCAGGAGCCAGACGCCACCGTCGACGACGACTCCTACTACACCGGAGGAGCCTACTACTACGTGCAGCCCGCTGACGATGACCAGGAGTTGTTAGGAGGATCCCAGGCAGGAGGCCTACGCCTCTTTTGATCTGTATCCCAGTTTGTGCTAGCCTTCTTAAGGAAAACTTGTTTAACTTATGTCTGTACTCAGATATTGTTGCTTCCGCTGACCCGTCTATGATCGAGCACTTGTATTCGAGCCCTCGAGGCCCCTGTCTTGTATTATGATGCTGTATGACTTATTTATGTTATAGAGTTGTGTTGTGATATCTTCCCGTGAGTCCCTGATCTTGATCGTACACGTTTGCGTGCATGATTAGTGTATGATTGAATCGGGGGCATCACAAGGCCCCGCGGCGGGAGGCGAGCACGGGCAGTCGG
The DNA here is from genome assembly GCF_018294505.1 of Triticum aestivum. Classification (NCBI taxonomy): domain Eukaryota; kingdom Viridiplantae; phylum Streptophyta; class Magnoliopsida; order Poales; family Poaceae; genus Triticum; species Triticum aestivum. The sequence goes on from NC_057799.1 coordinate 566,440,776, forward strand.
GGCGAGAGGAGCCGGGCAGAGCCGGCCTGATCCGGCGGCAGGGACGGCAGTGACGAGAAGGACACACACGGCGGCTCCGGTCGCCGGCGGCCATGGCAGCAGGGGCGAGCCCCGTTCGTTTCCTGGTAGATAAGAAGACACACGAGGAAGGGAGAGAGATTAGAGAAGGAAGGAGAGGGGAACAGGGGAGAGAAAGAGGAGACGGGCGGCACCTCATCTGCTGGGTTTGCCGGAGACAGTCGGCGGCTGGATCCGGTGGGCCCTCGCCAGCGGGAGGCACGGTCCGGAGCTCCTCTCGCAAACCACAACGAGCAAGGAGGTCGGAGAGCGCTGCTGGTCTTTGGGAAGAACGTGCGGAGGCGCACGGCTAGGAGAGCTCCGGGCGCGAGGGGCTTGAGGCAGCGGGGTCCTGGTGGCGCTGTTCCCATTGGAGCTTGAGGGAGAGGGCGCCGCAAGGCGGCTGGCTGTGGTGTGGTTGGGTGGATGGATCGAGGGGAGACGGTGGTTGACCCGGGATGGATCTGGGACGATCCCAAGGTGGGAGGCGAGTGGGTGGATGGCTGGCGGCGGGGACGAGACTGATGGGACAAGCCTCTTAAAGATTAGGGTTGGACTAGTTTATATATAGCTTGCGGATTAGGTTAGGGACTAATCCGGTCCGTCCGATCGAAGTCGAGCGGTCGAGAATAAATAGGTTAGGTAGCCCAAATAAGAAACCGGAGATGTTTTATAGATGTTTGGGGATGAACTGAATCCAACGGTGATGACTGAGCAGGTCATGTTCGGGGAAGTCTCAGACGCGCGCGAGGGGGTCAGTGCACTGTGCAGAAAGGGCCAAACGGTCGGACAACAAAAGAACGGTTGGTCTGATAAACGTCAACGGAGGCGAGGGTGAAGCGGCAACTACGAACGGATGCAAGTTTTATGAAAACATGTGAATGCAATGCACATGGTGACATGATGAAATGCAACAAGCAAATAAATCGCACGACGAAACTCGAAATACATGGAAGGCATCTGAAGCGTCGGTCTTGGGGCGTTACAACGCTCCACCACTACAAGAGGATCTCGTCCCGAGATCTAAGGATGGCGCCGGAGAGAAACGGAAGAGGAAGAGGTAAAACAAAGTTGCTTCTTTGACAAACGAGTGAAACCCACAAACCTTGAGAGGTTGAACAAATCGAAAGAAAGAATACGATGGAGGTGAACGAGATTGCAAACACTGTGTTAGCAGAGATGAACAAAGAACATGATGAGAACCAAGAGCTTAGGGGACAAGATAGATTTTGAAGCCACTCCGGTTAAAACAAGATAGAGTAGGATTAAGAATGATATAATTTGGACAACACTCCGACTGAAAATGGAAGGAATTGAACATGATCTTGACAAGATGAGAGGATACTTGATGAAAGATGAGAGGAACTTGATGAAATCAACAAACACTGCCTCCGGAACTATTGAAAGAATGGCACAAGGGGTAAGAAAGATTTCAGACAGCACTCCGGTTGAGAAGGGAGGCAAAACTTGATAAGATGAGAGAACTTGAATGAAGGACACGACACTCCGGTTGAAAATGGATGAGCACGAAAAGAACACGATTCTCACAATTCGAGATGATGAGTGAAAAGAGCATCCTCACAATGCTTCCGGAAGAAGGAATAGAAGATAGATCATTGGGATAAAGAGACGAAGAAGAAAATGACAACTTCTGCCACAAATGAACTTGGAAAGCATCCTTGCGAAGAAGGATTGAACGGAGTTTTTCAAAATTAAACAACAAAAGAATAAGGTTGTTGTGGGCTTATGGCAAACGTCTCAAAATTATGAGGTGAAATTCTGCCACTAACGGAAAACAATAGATTGGATTGATATCAACAAGGAGACGAGAAACTTATTTCACCGGGAGGATAAATGAAGGATTTGGGTCATTTATAAGCACCATAAATAGCAACAATCCTTAGGGAAAGCTTTAGGTGAAATATAACCCAAGATACCTCCAATGAAGAGATTGATGGGTTGCAAAGGATCTCATGAACAAATTGAAAATGATGGGTTTAAAATATGTCATTCCGGACAACTTATGAATCATGAAACATGAAGTGAAATTGTCAAGAGTGACATAACACCACCTCAAAAGATAAGGTAGAAAGAATTGCACTTGAATGCAAGATGAAGAATGCTTGAACTCCTCAAAACAAGACATGTGTTGAGCACCATGTTTATCTTTGAGTATAGCTTGGCGGATCATAACTTCGAGAGAAAATCTTGAAGAACAATTGAAGAATGAAAAGAATCCTTCTCGAACCACCATGTAGAGCCTCCATGAAGAACTCCGGTAATAAAAGGAAGATAGAAAGAAAGAGAAGTTGAAAATACAAGGTGAAGCCTTGCAATGGTTTAGATGGAGCTTCGCGACGAGATAAAGCGGAAGACTTGGAACTCCGGAAAATATAAGATGAAGCACTAGAACCGAGAATTACTTCATCATGAACAAACTCCGAAGGAAGGGATTAAACACTTGGATGAAACAATAATAAGAATTACGTTATGCGTATCCTTCACCAATTTAAATTGATGACAAGCAACAGATTTGGCATACTACTTATTCTCGTAGAGAGGATTAAGAGAGATATAGCTCAAACTTGGGAAAGTCTTCAACTATCCACCGGTAGGATTGGGAAGAAGGAATGAATTGATATGATAACCAAGGAAGGGAACTCTTGAACGAACCACCATAAGAATTAAAAATGAACGAAGAAAAGATAAAGAAACACCGGGAAGAACTAGAAAATGAACGAAGATACTTGAGAGAATTTAGATACAAGTGAACGCAGAGATCCCGAGCTGATTAGATAATACTTGAATTATGCACCGGTATGATTTGGAGAACAAGAGTTGAAAGCTTGAATGAATAATTCTGAGATGATGGGCTCCGGAGAATCAAACTGAAAAGACTTCTGAAATGCTCCGGATGGGTGAAAATAATTCTCACAATGGAAAACAATTATGAGAGGATGGCAGCAAGCTAGAACCATGAATCTTGAAGAGAATGGAGCAAGATTTAAGAGAAACTCTTCTTCGGTCTTCAAATGTTGAGAATGACGATGAGAAACACTACCATGAATTGTTGAGGCAGTCCGGAATGAAAATTGGAAAGATTGAACCAACGATGAAAAGAATTTGAAAGATCTTGGAGAAAGACATATGAGTGATGATAACCCATTCTTACGTCAAACTTTGAAAAGAATTTTAGAAGCTCCGAGAAAATTAGAAGAGTCAGGTAAGATCTTGGGAAAAGACCTGTGGGTTAGGGCCCACTCAAAAGAACCACCGTTGAACGATTGCTTGAAAAGAGATATTGCACCGGTTGAATTAAATGGCTTGAATGAGATAGCATCCTCAAAAGAACTTGAGTGAATTGAGAATGGAAACTTGAATCTTCTGAGATACGTTCATCACTCCGGAACAATTGAATAGCGAGAAGTGGATGATTAAGAGGTGCACCGGCATGAGAAAACATTTGAAACGAGGAAAGGATATGATCGACGAAGCTTGAATTGAATCCACCGGAGAAGAAAAGAGAGTGAATAATGATAAACTTGAAGCTCCGTTAGTATCTTCCTGAGAACCACCGGATAAGAACATTGACGGAAAAGAATGGAGAGACTTCCCATCAATAAAAAGGATACTTGATTAAGAAATCTGAGTCCTTGAAGAAAAAGGGTGGGAGGGCGGGAAAACAAAGGCAACTTCAGACGGATGAAACAAACACCGTTGAGAAAAACTGAGGGATGATCTTGCGAATGTTGAAATGATCGAACCCACTTGAAGAGAAGCGCACCGGTTGAAAAGAATTGAAAAGACAACCTTGATGATCAAGAAGGATTAACACTCCCATAGAAATATGAGAACATCGTTCAGAAAAGGTATGGAATCCACATTTGACTTCGAAGCAACTCGAATACCACAACTCAAAACAAAACAAAGGATTGGCTTGCAGAATAAGCCGGAAACAAACATATGATAGATCCCATATCGTATCATGTGTGTGTTGGAAAGATATCCTACGAGATACTTGAATTCCCACTTATAAACTCCCGGAACTTTCTGGTTATGCAATCTGGTGTTGGGGATACAGGGGACGCAATATATCTCACCCAAACTAACAATACCTAGACACCACAGAGAAACTCTAATGTAATTACCAGGCACTCTAATGTAATTAAAGTCACCACAGAGAAGCCAATCCTCATCATCAGGTATGTCCAAATCAAACAGCCAAGAAGTGAACGCAGCTCTGGCAGGCCCAGTGCATGGCCCATAAACATTAATAAGATTCCACATGTTGGCAGTTTGCAGAGAAGTAAACTGAATACCCAAAGCAAAAGATTCTGAACATATCACAGTGCCATTAAACATCAAACTATCCCATAGCACAATTAAACCACCAGAGGCCCCCTGAGAGGGCACCACTTCAAATTTATCAAATTTTCGAGGACAAAAAAGTTTAACAAAAGCAACATCAAAGGTAGCACGCTTGGTTTCTTGCAGACAAATTACTGAACATCCACTACTACTAATGGCATTACGCAGAGCCAATTGTTTTTGCTCGGAGTTGATGCCTCGGACGTTCCAGCACAGCATCTCCACGCCTTAAACTACATCAGGATCCACGGAGTTGCTCTTCTGCCTAGCTTGAGAAGAGAGCAGCTTCTGTCTACTTAACTGACTCGGATGCAAACCACACATATTAGTGCCAATGGATTGGATAGTTAAGATGGTGGTGGGAGGTGGAATAACTACCTTTTTAGGCCCGCCAACAGAAGAGGAGCAAGGGACAAAAGGATCCTTCCTTGGCTTGACCTTGGATGTCACAGCTCTCTTGTCAGACATAGGTGGCACCCTAAACCCGTCATACTTGTTTGTACGAGCACTTCTAGGGAGGAGGACAGTGTCCACATGGGAAGATTCATTTCGCAACAGGTGGCCAATCGGATCCGGACCCGGTGCAGGGTTAACAAGCACCTCCTTGCGGGGTTGATCAACAACCTGGAGATCATCTGTAACTGACACAGAACGACCATCCAAAGCAGACATATCAATCACCAGGCCAGGACAAAAGACAGAACTGAAGAAGCTTCCAAACACATCAAGTTCTGGCAACAACTGAGCAAGCAAAGCCAAACACATCGAGTTCAACTGACACTGAATGAAGCTGAAGGGGTTGAGAGGGAAGCAGGCTGAGCATGGCATCCCAGGTGGCAGAATCGAGCGGGTGTAGATCCTTTTGAGCATGCCACCCATCCACCGCAACAGCTCTTCATCCCCAGTGACAAGGATCGCAGATTCAGAGCCCCCAGCTCTGACAAAAGCAAACTGGGCTTCAGGGACACCATTGATGAAGTTATCAGCTAGCTCCTCCACATGAGAATATTCTGATCAGGCATCAGAGAGGTTGTCAGTGATGTTATGCTCTTGCGCCACTCCATCCATGAGAGAGGGGCCATCGTACTCAAAGTAAGTTCTGAAGCTGAAACCGGTATACGGGGGAGGGACGATGGGCCATGTTGTCCAACCATTATCCTGAACTTGATCCTGCACCTGCTCGTCACCATTCCAAAGTGATTCATTAGCAATCTGTTGCGCCTCCATCTCATCAATCCTTGCTTGCTGCATGAGAGTGTAGTACGGCAGTTGATATGGATGTGGTGAGGCATTCAACAATGGTGCAACATCCTCATTCCCACGCAGGCCTGGGATAGTGCTTCGGCCATTCAGCACGTAAACATGAACTGACCAAGATCTAGTCAGGCCAGGCAGCATCCCAACCCTAGTGAAAACCAGGCTATGAGGAACCTCAGCGACATCTTTAATGTGGCACTTGACAAGAACCCGAGCTTTGTTTTCATCCGGTCTGGGCCATGCTAGCAGCTTGCCAAACTTGGAAACAGCTTTATACACATAATGTTCAGTCATGTAGTCCATAGGAAACGCAAGCATCAGAATCCAGACTTCATACTCAAAAGCAGGCATTCTCATATTAATCCCTTCATAATGGGGGATCAAATAGAAGTGAGAATCCTCAGTTAACGCATGTGACCCATCCCTAATGGCTTCATCTCTACTCTGAACATCCGTAAACGCAACACAACCAACAGCAATCGGGTAAACAAACTCATCTTCAATCTAGTACTCAAGATCCTCTCTAATGATGCGACAAACTTCCTCAAGCCAAACCCTTTTCTAATGATCTGGTACTGGTGGATTGATCTCAATCAAGGCATACCTGTCATGATTGAGAGGCGGCTCGTCGACGACCATGGTGCTCCGCTGAATCCGATGATCTGGACCACGCTCAACGTTGGAGCCGATGGGGGTGTAGGCGAATGGCCATACCGGAAAGTTCGCCATGGCTCCAGTACTAGGGTTTTCTGGAGGAGTTGAGGCGCTTGAAGAAGAGGAGAGCAGAGCAAGAACAGGGGCGGCAGGGGAGGCGAACGCAACTGGGAGGACTGCGCTGGATTGGGGCCCTGGGGCGATGGATTTGACCGCTGTGGGGGCAAGGATTCGTATCGACATGCAATGGGGGAAGCCATGTCACAGGTATCCAGGATTTTCTGTTTCACTTTCCACCCCTACCCCAATTTTTACCGTGTATATCCCGATTTTCGGGCAGCAGGATACCATGCCGTTTTACCCGACCGCACATAGAAGGATCTAGCATTTTGGGCCGCCAAATAAATCTTGGCCCAATAAAATCTCCACGGCAAAAATCATGGCCCAACAGACTACATGACCTGCACCTCTTAAGGCCGGGACAACTGGTGGCAGAATGACCCCTTTGGCTACACACTAGGCATAGATGTTTCATGCGGCCCATTATGCATGCATTTGGCTTCTCATACTGTTTAGCAGAACATAAGCACTGATCAATAGGCTGAATACAACGTTGGCAAAAAATACCTGGGCAATCAGAAACAAGATGTCCATGACGTGAGCAATTCAGACATTTTAAGAGTCTAGCATCTATCAATCTACTACAATTTTATCCTATCCTTCCGTCACTTTTTGGCATCGCTACCCGAAAGGGATTGACAACCCATTTATGTAGTGTTGCGTGGTTCTCCTACTGGTTCGAAAACCATGGTCTCATCACTGAGGGAAATACCTTACCGTTGTTGTGCTGCATCCTCCCTTATTCCTTGGGGAAACACCGGCGCATCTCAAGCGACATCAAAGGAACTTTCTAGCACCGTTGCTGGGGAGACATCACCAACATCTACCAGGTTCCTAATCACAAATCTCATCTCCTTGCAATTTACATTATTTGCTATTTGCTTCTTGTTTTCCTCTCCCCCACTTCACAAAAATTTGTCATTTTATTCGCCCTCTTTTTCGTCCGTCGTTTTCTTGTCAGATCTGTTTTTGAGTGTAATCTTGTTGCATAGTCACGATGACTCAAGGGAACACCAAGTTGTGTGATTTTCTCCAATACCAACAGCAATGATTTTATTAGCACTCTGATTGCTCCTCCCGCCACTAGTGCGGAGTCTTGTGATATTAATGCCGCTTTGCTAAATATTGTTATGAAAGATCAATTTTCTGGTAGTCCTAATGAGGATGCCGCGTCCCATGTTAACACATTCATGGAATTTTGCGATATGCAAAAGAAAAAAGATGTGCACAATGATATTGTGAAGTTGAAATTATTCCTGTTTTCTTTGCGAGATCGTGCAAAAATTTGGTTTTCTTCTTTGCCTTGCAATAGTAACGATTCTTGGGATAAGTGCAAAGAAGCCTTTATTACTAAGTATTTTCCGCCCGCGAGAATTATTTCCCTTAGAACCCAGATCATGAATTTCAAGGAACTTGAACATGAGCATGTTGCACAATCTTGGGAAAGGATGAAATTAATGCTAAGTGTCGGTGGGAAACAACACCTATGGGATCAGAAGAATCCCTACTACGGTTGTCGGGGCGCGGGGTTGTGAGAAGAGCAGGATTAACAGTCAGCACCAGGATCGTTTTCCCAGGTTCGGGCCGCGAGGGTGCGTAAGACCCTAGTCCTGCTTTGGTGGATGTATTGAGTGTTCTTGAGCTCTCGAACTAGCTACGGTGGTTGTGCCATTCAGAAGAGCCGAATCCCTCTCCAGTACGCCATGGGACTCCTTTTATAGTCGAAAGGGGCTGCCACAGTGGCACATCGGAGGTGGGAAGACCTATAGTACTGCGAGCTTATCGCCTGTATTATAGGACAAGACGCATGTAATGCATCGCTTAGGTGTCCCTTAGCTTTATCGGGGACGGGCACGAGGCCCGTCCCGTCCGTCGCCGCTCCTCCTCGCTTCGACACGCGCCCTGGCCAGCAATGCATGCGGCGCCATGTAGGCAGGCAGCTGAGGTGGCGCGGTGGTAGGGTCTTCACGAAGATCTGCATGCCGCCACGCAGGCGCTTTCGGAGTTGGCCGGGGAGCTGCATGTTGCCACGCACGTGCCTGCCCAGCTGGTCGGGCTGGTAGCTGCATGCTAATGGCGGTGGAAACTTGGCTGGTGCGGGCCTGGCAGTGGCCCCGCTGATGTCCTTGGCAAGGGCCTTGCCGGGGGCCCAGCAAGGGTCTTGCCGTGGCGCGCAGTCGTCCCTGGCAAGGATCTTGCCGGGGGTCTTGTGGCTTTCCTTGGCAAGGATCTTGCCGAGGATCGTTGTCTTCTGATCCTCATCTGATCTTACATATCTATGGTCTTGACAAAGATCTGCATGCCACCGCAGAGGTGCCTCCCGAGCCTTGGTTCCAACGTAGTCGATTGGGTTGGAACCTGTGGGCTCAAGGGTGGCTCACTCTGTTGGCGTCGGGCGTCCCGCCCCGGCAAGGCCCTTGCCGGGGCTGCCGAGGCTGCCCCGGCGAGGGTCTTGCCGGGGGAGCCTGCTTCGCCCTTTTGTCCTTTGTGTTTCTGGTCTTGGCACTGCCTCGGTTGCCTTGTGCTTCGGCTTCTCTCCGGATCCCCTCCCTTGCCCTACTATGTGTGGCCGTGGCGCGCGGCTCTGACTGCCCGTGCACAAGTATAGGGGTGAAAAGGAGCGCCCCTACTTTTGTACACCGACAGGAGCCCCTGGGCCTGGGCCACACATAAGTGTGACACGTTGTTGGGCCAGGCCCAAAACGGTGCGCGGGCAGTCGGGGCGGGAATTTACCGCAGTGACTTTCGTGCGCTGCGCTTCCCCACGACCTGCTTTGAACGCGCGATGTGGGGGGTCGTGTGTGACGTGGGCGGCATGCATGGGGCGGTTCTCACACGCGTGCGTCACATTGCAGTTAATGGGAAAGGAGGCGGCATGCGCCTTCCCCATAAAAAGGAATAACCGCGGGCGCGCTGCTCAGTTTACCCCCTTTCCTGCGTCTTCTCCAATCTCAGAGCCGCCGCCCCTTCCTTCCTCCTTCCCGAGCTCTCGCTTTCGCTTGCTGCCGTTGCGTCTCCGCCGTCTTCTGTCTCTTGTTCCCCCCAGCCACTATGGCGCCCAAATCCACCAAGGGCATGGGAGTGGCCAAGGACGCCGGAGCGACGGAGCCGCCGAAGAGTGCGTTGGCGGCGTAGCGGACGCAGCTCGGCTACTTACCTTCGACGGTTGACGTGTTCGAGCTCCGGGAGGCCTTCAAATGCCTGTGGGGGTGAAGACG